>NW_028187856.1:0-192467 GCF_964204655.1 Triturus cristatus | reverse complement strand
ATTCGCTGGATGGTGCTTGCGTTAGCAAGGTGGTCACTCCCTGACCACAGGGGAGATTTTCTTCAGTCTTCTGTGCAGCAGAATGTCGAAGTTCCCGTCTTCTTCTTAGTTTCAAGTTGATTCCAGGATGTCTCAAGTCTTAGGACACAGCTCCTACCTTTATTCGGATTCTAGGGGCCGGACTACCTGCTAGGTCCCTCCCTATGGGTGGGACCAGGAAGGGGGGTGGTTACACCCCCAATCCTTTGTCCAGCTCGCCCCAGGCCCGGGACTGGTGTGCCCCAGGACCGGTTTGAACTGGCATATGCCCCGAGGCTCCTTGTGAGCCACAGGCATGTCTGGTTTCTTTCAAGCCCTACCTGACCAATACACAAAATCCTGTCTGGGGTGGTGCATGCACCTCCCCTGGCAGGAAACCCTTTGTCCACACCTCCCAAGCTGGAAGGACTCCCAGCAGCAGGAGGGCAGACTTGTGTCTGTGGTGGCAGCATCCATTTTGTGGAGCTGAGGCTATGTCTGATTTTACCCGGGTTTCAGGCACTGTACATGTCGTGTCCCTCTAGAAGGGTGGAATGCTAACCCCGTCGCCAGAATTGGCGAGGGGTTAGTATTCCAATTCGTATGACACCTTACTCGACATGTTTTGATAAAGCCAAACCAAAGTTAGCATTTAACCGCGAGGTTCATAATGCACTTAAGAGTATATGGTATGACGATATCTGGAAACAGTAGAAGGAAGTTGTTCCGACCACGGCAGACAGGCTCAGCTCATGCCAGAGCACCATCTCACAGGGAACCAAGCACTCTGCCTTCAGGATTGTTAAGGCCTGCCATAGGAGTGACTTATAGGTTACCAGGTGTCCCATTTAAGGTTAGGTATAGGTATACTACACCTAAGTAAGAGGTGATTACACCAACTTACCCCAGCTGAGTGATCAGCCAGTTGTGTCAAATTGTTAGGCCAAGCCTGGGGTGGCATAATACATGCTGCAGCCCTTGGCAGGCCTTGGGTACACCAATGCCCTGGGTACCTAGTGTACACTGGTACAGGGGCTGACAGGGTGATCCAACCAATTGGGTATGTACCTAGGGTACATGGAGTCCATTTTACAGAGAGAGCAGATAGCCTGAGAGCCTGAATGGCAGGATCTCAGGCCAACTAAGTCGAAAAACCAGCTAGACACTAGGCAAAAATTTGGGGGTAACCATAGTCAGATATCCACCTTCCTACACAACCCCCCCCCAAACGAAGGGAGATAAGGCTGACCTTGACCAGGTAAGCCTATATTGCCCAAGTGGCCATATAAGGAGGAACCAGCACTGGCATGGTTACCCCCTGTCTCATGGTCCACTAAGCAATCCCTCACCCTAAGGGTATCAGAGGGTCTCCACCATAGGGAATCTCTACCTGTGGTGTGTCTTGGCAAAGTAAAAGGCTGGTGTTGAGATGGAGTACTGAAGTGAGTGTCCTCAAAGTGAGGCCTCAGCTTCCTCCAATCATCCTCCACCATGGATGCCTTTCTTTCTTTAACTGAGTTGCACTGTGCTCTCAGGGTCAGCCTCTGGCTACCTAAAGCTGGAGGCTGGGTCCCTTTTGTGGGCTTACTGGAGGGACAGGTCAGGTTTGGGGCCCTAAGGTCCCATGTTTGCCTGTGCCCAACAGAATCCCCCTGGGGGAGGTCCCTAACTACCTGTAAAGGAGATCCCTCAGGAATGTTTTTACCCATCACCTGACTAGGGCTACTAGCCAGGCAATCCTCATTCTTTTGATGGGGGGGTTCTTGTGGACAGGGGCCCTCTGGGGGTCCACTGGCCTCCCTGACCTCTGCAGCCCTGGGCTGACTGAGGCAGGGTAGAGAGAGGCAGGCTACCTGCACCAGACTGGATCCCACCTTGGAAGGGGCCACTGACATCAGAGGCTCTGCCAGGCCAGGCCTGGCTACCTCTGGGGCAGTTCCTTCACAAGGGGTGAGGTCAGATCCCTGAGGAGGCTGACCTTTTCCTAATGTCTGGGGAGAGGGAGACTTTTCTTCCTCCCCACTACTCTCAGTTTGTGTGGAGTGATCCATTGTTTCAGGCTTCACTACACCTATGTCAGTCTGGGTATAGGCTGAGACCATTACAGCCTTGCCAACCTTTTCAGGGGGGCACTCAGTTTGTGTTTGAGCTGTGACTGTCACAGCTCTGCCAGTCCCTACAGGGAAGTCTGTCTGTGCCTGGGCTGTGGCTACCACTGCCCTTCCAACCTTTTCAGGGAGGAAATCTATTTGGACAGGGGTTGTGAATGGCACAACCCCCCTACCCTTTTGTGAAAGGCCTACCATTTTAGAATGGGTGTCTTGTTCAACTCCAGCCCAAGCTGAGAGTTCTAAGTCATTCCCCAGTAAGCAGTCTACAGGCAAGGTTGGGGACACTGCTACCCTTTTAGGGCCAGTGACCCCTCCCCAGCTGAGACATACCTCTGCCATGGGATGACTGTTCTGTTTGCCATCAATGTTAGTCACCTGGTAGGAGAAACCGGGCAAAAGCTGCTCAGAGGGAACTAGCCAATGGGCCACCATTGTGATGCTAGCCCCAGTGTCTCTGTAGGCCTCAGCTTTTGTACCATTGATGTAGGGCTCCTGTCTGTACCTACCCAAAGTGTTGGGACAGGCAGTGAAGTTGGCAAACCCCATGCCACCATCACAGACAAGAGTGGTTGCTGTAGGGGAATTGGCTAAGCCAGGGTCCCCCTGTGTTCCCCAAGTAAACCCACCCAGATTTCTGGGGGCACTCCCACCACCTGGGGGATTACTGCTGACAGTAATAGGTGGTGTGACAGGAGTAATTGGAGGAACAGTTTTGTTTTTAGCCCTTGGGCAACCGCTGTCAGTTTTCCAATGCCCAGGAGTTTTACACTCATGGCAGTAGGGCTTTTTAGCTGTGGTAGAGGAGGGAGCTTGGGACCCACCACCCTGTGTGGAGTTTTGGGGCCCTGAGGAAGGTTTCTCTTTTTCTTTATCCCCACCCTTCTCTTGAGGCTTGGTGGTATCTTTCTTTTGGTCACCACCCTGGTTTTTAGGCCTGATCCTGGTCCTGACCCATTTATCTGCCCTCTTTCCCAATTCTTGGGGAGAGGTCAAATCTGAGTCTACCAGGTGTTGATGGAGAAGCTGGTTTTGACAATTACTTAAAATCTGCTCTCTCATCATCAAATTGTACAATCCTGTATAATCAGACACCTTACTTCCCAGCAACCAACCCTCCAAAGCCTTAGTGGCACATTCCACATATTCAGACCAGTCCTGAGTCTGTGTCTTCTGGGTGTCTCTGAACATTAACCTGTACTGTTCAGTGGTTAAGCCTAACCCATCAACTAGGACACTCTTCAGGACTCTGTAATTTCTGACATCCTCTTCTCTAACAGTGAGGAGTCTATCTCTGCCTCTCCCCTCAAAGGAGAGCCATAAGATTGCTGCCCACTGGTCTTCAGGAACCTGCTGCACTTTGCAGGCTCTCTCAAGAGCAGTCATCCATTTGTGGATGTCATCCCCACTTTTGTAGGGGGGCACAATCTTGGACAGGTTCCTATTGTCAAAGACCCTATCTTTGTCCCTAGGGACATTGCTGCCACCAGTGGGTATAGACCCACTCTCTCTATGCTGCCTAGCCTTGCTCAGTTTTTCTTCCATCAGGGCTACTTCTAGCTCCTGCTTCCTGATCCTCAGCTGGGCTTCCTGCATTCTGGCCTCATGTTCCCTCCTCTGAGGGGTGGTCAGTCTCCTTCTGGAGTGACCTTGAGAGCCTCTAGAGCCATGGGAAGCATTGGAGTCACCTGAGCGATTCCTTTGCCTTCCAAGCCCTGTGTTAAGTCCACTGGGGAGATCCAATGGGGTGAACCCACTGTCAGTCCCCAATAGCCTTAGTTTAGCTGGGCCAAGTATAACACTTGGCACTGGGCTAGTTCTCCCTTCATCCCCACTCACATCTGTATCCCCATCACTTTCTTCCTCTGTGGTAGGCATCCCATCTAAGGGGTGACTATTGGGAAGGGGTACTTCAGTGGCATCTTCAGAAGGGGGGCCTCCTGTTCCTGTCCCTAAGGGGGCTAACTGGGAAGCTTTCTTGAGTGCTCTCTGATTCTCATCATTCTGTAAGAGCTCTCTGAGCTCAGCAGAGTTTGGGTTCTTGGGCTGTTTAAGGCCTCTAAGAGTTGCCAAATGCCTGAGCTCATTCTGATTAAGGGTAGCAAAGCTGGATGGTGCCCTCTGGGGGTCACTCTCAACAGAGATGGGTACAGTGGACCCCTCTGCCCCGGCCATTGCTCTTAAGTGTGGGTGGATGTGTTGCAATCTACCTACACTTGGGTTTACCTACTAAACCTATCTAGTAGTTGTAGTCAGGGTGTGCTACTCCCTTTGCTCTACAACAACTAAGTTCAGTAGAACTTAAGTATATCTAATCTTGTTTTATATGTACCTACAGGTACCTATGTGATCTTTCAATTGGTAACCAAGAGATTACAATGGTAAAACACAGCAAGCTCAAATCCAACCGCTGCTCACCAATGTGAGAAGTTGGCCTGGTATATGCTGTTCACTAGTTCTAGTGACCACCTTGTACCATGCCAAGCAACCCTTATGGTGTGGTTGTAAGTCAACCTTTTTGGACTAGCTGCCCTAGTGGTAGCGTAGGCTAAGCAGTCTTTGAGGCTAAACTCGTGAAGCGTGTTAAGCCAGCTGTTTTACCAATAGTAACCCCCTTTTATACCAATGAAAGGACACCTGTAGGAGAGTAGGGTCTGCTATCCTATGGTCACCCCAAATTTTTGCTTTTTGCTTCACTGGTTTTTGACATATTGAGGCTGTGGGCCTGCCAATCAGACCCCCAGCCTGCTGTTCTCTCTACTAAATTAAAACTATGCACCCTAGGTGCATAACCAATTGGAAGTGGATCACCCTGTCAGCCCCTGTACCAGTGTACACTAGGTACCCAGGGCATTGGTGTACCCAAGGCCTGCCAGGGGCTGCAGCATGTATTATGCCACCCCAGGCTTGGCCTAACAATCTGACACAACTGGCTGATCACTCAGCTGGGGTAAGTTGGTGTAATCACCTCTTACTTAGGTGTAGTATACCTATACCTAACCTTAAATGGGACACCTGGTAACCTATAAGTCACTCCTATGGCAGGCCTTAACAATCCTGAAGGCAGAGTGCTTGGTTCCATGTGAGATGGTGCTCTGGCATGAGCTGAGCCTGTCTGCAGTGGTCGGAACAACTTCCTTCTACTGTTTCCAGATATCGTCATACCATATACTCTTAAGTGCATTATGAACCTCGCGGTTAAATGCTATCTTTGGTTTGGCTTTATCAAAACATGTCGAGTAAGGTGTCATACGAATTGGAATACTAACCCCTCGCCAATTCTGGCGACGGGGTTAGCATTCCACCCTTCTAGAGGGACACGACATGTACAGTACCTGAAACCCGGGTAAAATCAGACATAGCCTCAGCTCCACAAAATGGATGCTGCCACCACAGACACAAGTCTGCCCTCCTGCTGCTGGGAGTCCTTCCAGCTTGGGAGGTGTGGACAAAGGGTTTCCTGCCAGGGGAGGTGCATGCACCACCCCAGACAGGATTTTGTGTATTGGTCAGGTAGGGCTTGAAAGAAACCAGACATGCCTGTGGCTCACAAGGAGCCTCGGTGCATATGCCAGTTCAAACCGGTCCTGGGGCACACCAGTCCCGGGCCTGGGGCGAGCTGGACAAAGGATTGGGGGTGTAACCACCCCCCTTCCTGGTCCCACCCATAGGGAGGGACCTAGCAGGTAGTCCGGCCCCTAGAATCCGCTTAAAGGTAGGAGCTGTGTCCTAAGACTTCAGACATCCTGGAATCAACTTGAAACTAAGAAGAAGACGGGAACTTCGACATTCTGCTGCACAGAAGACTGAAGAAAATCTCCCCTGTGGTCAGGGAGTGACCACCTTGCTAACGCAAGCACCATCCAGCGAATCAACGTCTGCTTTGCCGCCGCCTCCCGCCGGAGCCCGAGCCCAGAGACTGACAAGACCTGGACCTCCAGACCTCTCACCGCCCGATCCACAGTCCCTGAAAAGAGGAGACCCGTGGAGGCACCGAGACACGTGGAGCCAGCCATCTTGGAACGACTACGACAAGCTGACCAGTGCAACAACCGAGGCTCCCTCCAAGTTGTGCTTTGGGTCCGGAGAAGCCCAACCCTCGAGCAGCATCTGCACCAAAGGTGAGCCCTCCAGCATCTCCACGATCTGCGTGGGGCCCTTCTGCATTTTGCCACTCGACGCGCCTAACCGGTTGCTGGCCCGCTGGCTAGTGGCCATCTTGGCGACGAAATCTACGACAAACACCGCTGGTCTGGTTGCTCCAGACTGGCCCTTGCTCCCCTCCAAAGGAGCAATCCCTCTGACCTTGCTGGTCAGAACCAACAGCTGATTTCTGAATCCTCCTACAATTGCTTTTGCCAAGGCTTGTTTGCTTCGATCAAGTCGCCGACACCGCCGACAGCGAGAGCCTGCGTGGGACAGCTCGTGAGCCGACTCCTGGACGTCGTCGACCTTCAGGGACCACGTGGCTGCGGAGACAAGCTACCCCTCATCACCTGTTTGCACCCGACATCGCCTGGTACCCACCTGGTGCCACGCTGGTCACTGGCTAGTGACTGTGAACACTGTCCCCTCTGCTTACAAGTCTTCAACATCTCCGATCCACTCTTGGATCCACTGCATCTCTTCCCGACCGACCGCCTGCAGCATCTTTGTCCCAGGCTCAACGGAACAGATAGAAGAAACCCGACGCACTTTGAGGCCTATGCACCCGCTTCCTGTGGGTGAGGTAAAGCTGGTACTCCGGTGCCCATGTGTAGTAATACATCTCTAGTGCCTGTGTTCCAAATCTTAAGTTCCTAGGTCATCCGGAAGATTCCTTTTGCAGTAACTTTGTACTTTTTACGCACCCATTGAAACCTATGGGAGCACGCGTGTGACTATTTGCTCTGCACACGCCACCCGTGGACCTCCTGGTCACTAACTGACGTTAGCTCCTTGTAGGCCCAGCGATTCTAGAGGCCCTAGGCCTTTTCCCTTTTCTGTTCGTGGTACTTATACCACTATTTTAGTATATGGTTCGAGTGGCCACCAGGGCCTATCCATATAAAGTGCAACTTCTGTGTATTCTGTGATAATCTTGTTTGACGATTTGTGCTCCTGTGCTCATAAAGAGACTAGGGGTTACTTTGAGAAATAAATACATATATATTTTGAATATATATCTGTGTGGTGTCCTTTCATTGGTATAAAAGGGGGTTACTATTGGTAAAACAGCTTGCTTAACACGCATCACGAGTTTAGCCTCAAAGACTGCTTAGCCTACGCTACCACTAGGGCAGCTAGTCCAAAAAGGTTGACTTACAACCACACCATAAGGGTTGCTTGGCATGGTACAAGGTGGTCACTAGAACTAGTGAACAGCATATACCAGGCCAACTTCTCACATTGGTGAGCAGCGGTTGGATTTGAGCTTGCTGTGTTTTACCATTGTAATCTCTTGGTTACCAATTGAAAGATCACATAGTTACCTGTAGGTACATATAAAACAAGATTAGATATACTTAAGTTCTACTGAACTTAGTTGTTGTAGAGCAAAGGGAGTAGCACACCCTGACTACAACTACTAGATAGGTTTAGTAGGTAAACCCAAGTGTAGGTAGATTGCAACACATCCACCCACACTTAAGAGCAATGGCCGGGGCAGAGGGGTCCACAGTACCCATCTCTGTTGAGAGTGACCCCCAGAGGGCACCATCCAGCTTTGCTACCCTTAATCAGAATGAGCTCAGGCATTTGGCAACTCTTAGAGGCCTTAAACAGCCCAAGAACCCAAACTCTGCTGAGCTCAGAGAGCTCTTACAGAATGATGAGAATCAGAGAGCACTCAAGAAAGCTTCCCAGTTAGCCCCCTTAGGGACAGGAACAGGAGGCCCCCCTTCTAAAGATGCCACTGAAGTACCCCTTCCCAATAGTCACCCCTTAGATGGGATGCCTACCACAGAGGATGAGAGTGAAAAGGATACTGACAGTAGTGAGGATGAAGGGAGAACTAGCCCAGTGCCAAGTATTATACTTGGCCCAGCTAAACCAAGGCTATTGGGGACTGACAGTGGGTTCAACCCACTGGATCTCCCCAGTGGACTTAACACAGGGCTTGGAAGGCAAAGGAATCGCTCAGGTGACTCCAATGCTTCCCATGGCTCTAGAGGCTCTCAAGGTCACTCCAGGAGAAGGATGACCACCCCTCAGAGGAGGGAACATGAGGCCAAGATGCAAGAGGCTCAGCTGAGGATCAGGAAGCAGGAGCTAGAAGTAGCCCTGATGGAAGAGAAACTTAGCAAGGCTAGACAGCATAAAGAGAGTGGGTCTATACCCACTGGTGGCAGCATTGTCCCTAAGGACAAAGATAGGGTCTTTGACAATAGGAACCTGTCTAAGGTTGTGCCCCCCTACAAAAGTGGGGATGACATCCACAAATGGATAACTGCTCTTGAGAGAGCCTGCAAAGTACAGCAGGTTCCTGAAGACCAGTGGGCAGCAATCCTCTGGCTCTCCTTTGAAGGAAGAGGCAGAGACAGACTCCTCACTGTTAGAGAAGAGGATGTCAGAAACTACAGAGTCCTGAAGAGTGTTCTGGTAGATGGGTTAGGCTTAACCACTGAACAGTACAGGTTAATGTTCAGAGACACCCAAAAGACACAGACTCAGGACTGGTCTGAATACATTGAATGTGCCACTAAGGCTTTGGAGGGTTGGTTGCTGGGAAGTAAGGTATCTGATTTTACAGGATTGTATAATTTGATGATGAGAGAGCAGATTTTAAATAACTGTCAAAACCAGCAACTGCATCAACACTTGGTTGACTCTGATCTGACCTCTCCCCAAGAATTGGGAAAGAAGGCAGACAAATGGGTCAGAACCAGGGTTAAGCAAAAGAACCAGAACCAGGGCCAAGGGGGTGATCAGAAGAAAACAGACCAAAAGGGTGGAGATCAGAAACCTAAAGACCAGAAGTCTTCAACAGGGCCCCAAACTACTACTAAGGAGGGTGGGTCCCAACAGTCCAAAAAGAAGAAAGAAGGTCAGAAGAAACCCTGGTGCAATCATTGTAAAAATACAACTCACTGGACTAGTGATTGCAAAAAGGGTG
The DNA here is from genome assembly GCF_964204655.1 of Triturus cristatus. Classification (NCBI taxonomy): domain Eukaryota; kingdom Metazoa; phylum Chordata; class Amphibia; order Caudata; family Salamandridae; genus Triturus; species Triturus cristatus. The sequence continues at coordinate 183,248 of NW_028187856.1, read as the reverse complement.
GAGCCCCCAACACTGTTGCCCCTAAGGCACCTGCTCCCAGTACTACTGTTAGCAGTGTTGGTCCCCAGACAAAGGGTGTAGTGGGAATCACTATGGGAACTGAAGGAGATTCTGACTTAGACAGAACCCTTACACAGGCAGTCTTGATCTGTGATGGGGACATTGATTTGTCCCTGACTGTGAGCCCCAGTAACCTGGGCAAGTACAGACAGACTCCTTTAATTAATGACAAAGTGGCTCAAGCCTACAGGGACACATGTGCCAGTGTCACTATGGTGACACCAGGCTTTGTGGACCCTGGACAGTACATACCAGGTGAGAACTACCTGGTGACCAATGCCAGCAATGCCACTACTTCACACAGTGTGGCAGTTGTTAACTTCTCATGGGGAGGGGTAACTGGCCTCAAAAGGGTTGTGGTTAGTGCAGACCTCCCAGTAGAATGTTTGTTGGGCAATGACCTAGAGAGTTCTCTATGGTCAGAAGTGGAGTACAGGACTCATGCAGAGATGTTAGGTATATCATCACATGTCCTTGCTGTGACCAGGTCACAGGCCAAAAAGTGCCTCACTGAACCACAGGTCTTGGATCCTGGAACAATGGACCAAGCACCTACCAAGAAGAAGAACAGGAGGGTCAAGGCTGTGCCTTCCCCCCTGCCTCAGAGTGATGATCAGCCTTCCCAGGAAGCTGATCTAGAGGACCCTGAAGGAACTGTCCCTGAAGAGCTTGAACCTGATCAGGTTGAGTTTCTGGGGACAGGGGGACCTTCAAGGGCTGACTTGAGGCAGGCTCAGTTATCCTGTCCCTCTCTTGAACCCCTCAGACAGCTGGCTGCTGCTGAGGCTGCTGGGAATGCTCAAGGTACCCATAAAGTGTATTGGGATGAAGGGCTCCTTTATTCAGAGGCTAGAGACCCCAAGCCTGGTGCAACCAGGAGGTTGGTTATACCTCTGCAATTTAGGGGCTTCCTTCTTACCTTGGCCCATGATATTCCTTTAGCAGGACACTTAGGCCAGAACAAGACTTGGGACAGGCTTGTCCCTCACTTTCACTGGCCCCATATGAATGAAGATACAAAGGAGTTTTGTCGCTCCTGTGTTACCTGCCAAGCCAGTGGCAAATCAGGTGGCACAACAAAGGCCCCCCTGATACCACTACCTGTGGTGGGGGTTCCCTTTGAAAGAGTGGGAATAGACATAGTGGGTCCCATGGATCCTCCCACTGCATCTGGGCACAGATTTATACTGGTGGTAGTGGATCATGCCACCAGGTATCCAGAGGCAATTCCCCTTAGGACCACTACAGCTCCTGTTGTGGCCAGGGCCCTGCTGGGAGTATTCTCCAGAGTGGGGTTTCCTAAGGAGGTAGTATCTGACAGAGGTACCAACTTTATGTCAGGATACTTGACAGCTATGTGGAAGGAATGTGGTGTCAACTACAAGTTCACCACCCCTTATCACCCACAATGCAATGGGCTTGTTGAGAGATTCAACAAGACCCTAAAGGGTATGATCAAAGGATTACCTGAAAAGCTCAGGCGAAGATGGGATATCCTTCTACCCTGCCTTCTGTTTGCTTACAGAGAGGTCCCACAAAAAGGAGTTGGCTACAGCCCCTTTGAATTGTTGTTTGGGCACCCTGTGAGAGGCCCACTGTGTTTGGTGAAGGAAGGATGGGAGTTACCTCTCAAAAAGCCTAAGCTAGACATAGTGGACTATGTACTTGGTCTCCGCTCCAGGATGGCTGAGTATATGGAGAAGGCATCTAAAAACCTTGAGGCAAGCCAGGCCTTACAGAAAGCTTGGCATGACCAAAAGGCTGTCTTGGTTGAGTATCAGCCAGGACAGAAGGTATGGGTGTTGGAGCCAGTGGCCCCAGCAGCACTCCAAGACAAATGGTCTGGACCCCATACAATCCTGGAAAAGAAGGGAGAGGTCACCTACTTGGTCGACCTAGGAACTCCCAGGAGTCCCCACAGGGTACTCCATGTTAACAGGCTTAAAGCATATGTTGACAGGGCAGACATGGGCTTGCTCATGGCTACAGATGAGGGACAGGAGGAAGAGAGTGACCCTCTCCCAGACCTGTTGTCTCAGAACCCTGAAGATGGCTCAGTTGAAGGAGTGACCCTTGGAGGCAACCTCACTGCCCATCAGCAGACTGAATGTAGACAGGTTCTACAATCATTTTCACATATGTTTTCCTTGATACCTAGTCAAACTGACTGGTGTACCCATGTTGTGGACACTGGTGACAGTCTGCCTGTAAAGAACAAACTTTACAGACAACCTGACCACGTCAGGGACTGTATAAAGGCTGAGGTACATAAAATGCTGGAATTAGGTGTCATTGAACCCTCAGAGAGCCCCTGGGCTAGCCCAGTGGTTCTGGTCCCCAAACCTCACACCAAAGATGGCAAGAGAGAGATGAGGTTCTGTGTGGACTACAGAGGACTCAATGCTGTCACCAGGACAGATGCACACCCTATTCCAAGGGCAGATGAGCTCATAGACAAACTAGCTTCTGCAAAGTTTTTGAGCACATTTGACTTGACAGCTGGCTATTGGCAAATCAGGTTAGCTGAGGAGTCTAAGGCCAAAACAGCATTCTCAACCCCAGGTGGGCATTATCAGTTTGTGGTGATGCCCTTTGGTCTGAAGAATGCACCTGCCACCTTCCAAAGGCTGGTGAACCAAGTCCTTACTGGGTTGGATGACTTTTGCGCAGCATATCTTGATGACATTGCTGTCTTTAGTTCCACCTGGGAGGATCACCTGATCCACCTGAAGAAGGCTCTTGAGGCTCTGCAAAGGGCAGGCCTCACTATCAAGGCTACTAAGTGCCAGATAGGGCAGAGTAAGGTTGTGTATTTGGGCCACCTTGTAGGTGGGGGCCAAGTTCAACCACTGGAGAGTAAGATACAGTCCATCAAGGATTGGTCCCCTCCAACCACCCAGACTCAAGTTCGAGCTTTCTTGGGCTTGACTGGGTATTACAGGAAGTTTGTTAAGAACTATGGGTCCATTGTGACTCCTCTTAATGATCTGACATCCAAGAAGATGCCCAAAAAGGTTCAGTGGACAGTAAGCTGTCAAAAGGCATTTGATGACCTGAAGGAGGCCATGTGCTCTGCACCTATCCTGAAAAGTCCTGACTACTCCAAAGAGTTTATTGTCCAAACAGATGCTTCTGAGTTGGGTGTGGGAGCTGTGCTGTCACAACTTAATGTAGATGGTCAAGACCAACCCATTGCTTTTATTAGCAGAAGGTTGACCCCCAGAGAGAAGAATTGGTCAGCTATTGAGAGGGAGGCCTTTGCTGTGGTGTGGGCCCTGAAGAAGCTGAGGCCATACTTGTTTGGCACTCACTTCAAGATTCAGACCGACCATAAGCCCCTCTTGTGGCTAAATCAGATGAAGGGTGAAAACCCCAAACTGCTTAGGTGGTCCATTTCCCTACAGGGGATGGACTTTACAGTGGAGCACCGGCCAGGTACTGACCATGGGAATGCAGATGGTCTCTCCAGGTACTTCCACTTAGGACATGAAGACGAGACTGGTCAAGGCTAGTTTAATGTCCCAGCGTTTGGGGGGGGGTTGTGTAGGAGAGTAGGGTCTGCTATCCTATGGTCACCCCAAATTTTTGCTTTTTGCTTCACTGGTTTTTGACATATTGAGGCTGTGGGCCTGCCAATCAGACCCCCAGCCTGCTGTTCTCTCTACTAAATTAAAACTATGCACCCTAGGTGCATAACCAATTGGAAGTGGATCACCCTGTCAGCCCCTGTACCAGTGTACACTAGGTACCCAGGGCATTGGTGTACCCAAGGCCTGCCAGGGGCTGCAGCATGTATTATGCCACCCCAGGCTTGGCCTAACAATCTGACACAACTGGCTGATCACTCAGCTGGGGTAAGTTGGTGTAATCACCTCTTACTTAGGTGTAGTATACCTATACCTAACCTTAAATGGGACACCTGGTAACCTATAAGTCACTCCTATGGCAGGCCTTAACAATCCTGAAGGCAGAGTGCTTGGTTCCATGTGAGATGGTGCTCTGGCATGAGCTGAGCCTGTCTGCAGTGGTCGGAACAACTTCCTTCTACTGTTTCCAGATATCGTCATACCATATACTCTTAAGTGCATTATGAACCTCGCGGTTAAATGCTATCTTTGGTTTGGCTTTATCAAAACATGTCGAGTAAGGTGTCATACGAATTGGAATACTAACCCCTCGCCAATTCTGGCGACGGGGTTAGCATTCCACCCTTCTAGAGGGACACGACATGTACAGTACCTGAAACCCGGGTAAAATCAGACATAGCCTCAGCTCCACAAAATGGATGCTGCCACCACAGACACAAGTCTGCCCTCCTGCTGCTGGGAGTCCTTCCAGCTTGGGAGGTGTGGACAAAGGGTTTCCTGCCAGGGGAGGTGCATGCACCACCCCAGACAGGATTTTGTGTATTGGTCAGGTAGGGCTTGAAAGAAACCAGACATGCCTGTGGCTCACAAGGAGCCTCGGTGCATATGCCAGTTCAAACCGGTCCTGGGGCACACCAGTCCCGGGCCTGGGGCGAGCTGGACAAAGGATTGGGGGTGTAACCACCCCCCTTCCTGGTCCCACCCATAGGGAGGGACCTAGCAGGTAGTCCGGCCCCTAGAATCCGCTTAAAGGTAGGAGCTGTGTCCTAAGACTTCAGACATCCTGGAATCAACTTGAAACTAAGAAGAAGACGGGAACTTCGACATTCTGCTGCACAGAAGACTGAAGAAAATCTCCCCTGTGGTCAGGGAGTGACCACCTTGCTAACGCAAGCACCATCCAGCGAATCAACGTCTGCTTTGCCGCCGCCTCCCGCCGGAGCCCGAGCCCAGAGACTGACAAGACCTGGACCTCCAGACCTCTCACCGCCCGATCCACAGTCCCTGAAAAGAGGAGACCCGTGGAGGCACCGAGACACGTGGAGCCAGCCATCTTGGAACGACTACGACAAGCTGACCAGTGCAACAACCGAGGCTCCCTCCAAGTTGTGCTTTGGGTCCGGAGAAGCCCAACCCTCGAGCAGCATCTGCACCAAAGGTGAGCCCTCCAGCATCTCCACGATCTGCGTGGGGCCCTTCTGCATTTTGCCACTCGACGCGCCTAACCGGTTGCTGGCCCGCTGGCTAGTGGCCATCTTGGCGACGAAATCTACGACAAACACCGCTGGTCTGGTTGCTCCAGACTGGCCCTTGCTCCCCTCCAAAGGAGCAATCCCTCTGACCTTGCTGGTCAGAACCAACAGCTGATTTCTGAATCCTCCTACAATTGCTTTTGCCAAGGCTTGTTTGCTTCGATCAAGTCGCCGACACCGCCGACAGCGAGAGCCTGCGTGGGACAGCTCGTGAGCCGACTCCTGGACGTCGTCGACCTTCAGGGACCACGTGGCTGCGGAGACAAGCTACCCCTCATCACCTGTTTGCACCCGACATCGCCTGGTACCCACCTGGTGCCACGCTGGTCACTGGCTAGTGACTGTGAACACTGTCCCCTCTGCTTACAAGTCTTCAACATCTCCGATCCACTCTTGGATCCACTGCATCTCTTCCCGACCGACCGCCTGCAGCATCTTTGTCCCAGGCTCAACGGAACAGATAGAAGAAACCCGACGCACTTTGAGGCCTATGCACCCGCTTCCTGTGGGTGAGGTAAAGCTGGTACTCCGGTGCCCATGTGTAGTAATACATCTCTAGTGCCTGTGTTCCAAATCTTAAGTTCCTAGGTCATCCGGAAGATTCCTTTTGCAGTAACTTTGTACTTTTTACGCACCCATTGAAACCTATGGGAGCACGCGTGTGACTATTTGCTCTGCACACGCCACCCGTGGACCTCCTGGTCACTAACTGACGTTAGCTCCTTGTAGGCCCAGCGATTCTAGAGGCCCTAGGCCTTTTCCCTTTTCTGTTCGTGGTACTTATACCACTATTTTAGTATATGGTTCGAGTGGCCACCAGGGCCTATCCATATAAAGTGCAACTTCTGTGTATTCTGTGATAATCTTGTTTGACGATTTGTGCTCCTGTGCTCATAAAGAGACTAGGGGTTACTTTGAGAAATAAATACATATATATTTTGAATATATATCTGTGTGGTGTCCTTTCATTGGTATAAAAGGGGGTTACTATTGGTAAAACAGCTTGCTTAACACGCATCACGAGTTTAGCCTCAAAGACTGCTTAGCCTACGCTACCACTAGGGCAGCTAGTCCAAAAAGGTTGACTTACAACCACACCATAAGGGTTGCTTGGCATGGTACAAGGTGGTCACTAGAACTAGTGAACAGCATATACCAGGCCAACTTCTCACAACACCACACAGATATATATTCAAAATATATATGTATTTATTTCTCAAAGTAACCCCTAGTCTCTTTATGAGCACAGGAGCACAAATCCTCAAACAAGATTATCACAGAATACACAGAAGTTGCACTTTATATGGATAGGCCCTGGTGGCCACTCGAACCATATACTAAAATAGTGGTATAAGTACCACGAACAGAAAAGGGAAAAGGCCTAGGGCCTCTAGAATCGCTGGGCCTACAAGGAGCTAACGTCAGTTAGTGACCAGGAGGTCCACGGGTGGCGTGTGCAGAGCAAATAGTCACACGCGGGCTCCCATAGGTTTCAATGGGTGCGTAAAAAGTACAAAGTTACTGCAAAAGGAATCTTCCGGATGACCTAGGAACTTAAGATTTGGAACACAGGCACTAGAGATGTATTACTACACATGGGCACCGGAGTACCAGCTTTACCTCACCCACAGGAAGCGGGTGCATAGGCCTCAAAGTGCGTCGGGTTTCTTCTATCTGTTCCGTTGAGCCTGGGACAAAGATGCTGCAGGCGGTCGGTCGGGAAGAGATGCAGTGGATCCAAGAGTGGATCGGAGATGTTGAAGACCTGTAAGCAGAGGGGACAGTGTTCACAGTCACTAGCCAGTGACCAGCGTGGCACCAGGTGGGTACCAGGCGATGTCGGGTGCAAACAGGTGATGAGGGGTAGCTTGTCTCCGCAGCCACGTGGTCCCTGAAGGTCGACGACGTCCAGGAGTCGGCTCACGAGCTGTCCCACGCAGGCTCTCGCTGTCGGCGGTGTCGGCGACTTGATCGAAGCAAACAAGCCTTGGCAAAAGCAATTGCAGGAGGATTCGGAAATCAGCTGTTGGTTCTGACCAGCAAGGTCAGATGGATTGCTCCTTTGGAGGGGAGCAAGGGCCAGTCTGGAGCAACCAGACCAGTGGTGTTTGTCGTAGATTTCGTCGCCAAGATGGCCACTAGCCAGCGGGCCAGCAACCGGTTAGGCGCGTCGAGTGGCAAAATGCAGAAGGGCCCCACGCAGATCGTGGAGATGCTGGAGGGCTCACCTTTGGTGCAGATGCCGCTCGAGGGTTGGGCTTCTCAGGACCCAAAGCACAACTTGGAGGGAGCCTCGGTTGTTGCACTTGTCAGCTTGTCGTAGTCGTTCCAAGATGGCTGGCTCCACGTGTCTCGGTGCCTCCACGGGTCTCCTCTTTGCAGGGACTGTGGATCGGGCGGTGAGAGGTCTGGAGGTCCAGGTCTTGTCAGTCTCTGGGCTCGGGCTCCGGCGGGAGGCGGCGGCAAAGCAGACGGTGATTCGCTGGATGGTGCTTGCGTTAGCAAGGTGGTCACTCCCTGACCACAGGGGAGATTTTCTTCAGTCTTCTGTGCAGCAGAATGTCGAAGTTCCCGTCTTCTTCTTAGTTTCAAGTTGATTCCAGGATGTCTCAAGTCTTAGGACACAGCTCCTACCTTTATTCGGATTCTAGGGGCCGGACTACCTGCTAGGTCCCTCCCTATGGGTGGGACCAGGAAGGGGGGTGGTTACACCCCCAATCCTTTGTCCAGCTCGCCCCAGGCCCGGGACTGGTGTGCCCCAGGACCGGTTTGAACTGGCATATGCCCCGAGGCTCCTTGTGAGCCACAGGCATGTCTGGTTTCTTTCAAGCCCTACCTGACCAATACACAAAATCCTGTCTGGGGTGGTGCATGCACCTCCCCTGGCAGGAAACCCTTTGTCCACACCTCCCAAGCTGGAAGGACTCCCAGCAGCAGGAGGGCAGACTTGTGTCTGTGGTGGCAGCATCCATTTTGTGGAGCTGAGGCTATGTCTGATTTTACCCGGGTTTCAGGCACTGTACATGTCGTGTCCCTCTAGAAGGGTGGAATGCTAACCCCGTCGCCAGAATTGGCGAGGGGTTAGTATTCCAATTCGTATGACACCTTACTCGACATGTTTTGATAAAGCCTGTAGGAGAGTAGGGTCTGCTATCCTATGGTCACCCCAAATTTTTGCTTTTTGCTTCACTGGTTTTTGACATATTGAGGCTGTGGGCCTGCCAATCAGACCCCCAGCCTGCTGTTCTCTCTACTAAATTACAACTATGCACCCTAGGTGCATAACCAATTGGAAGTGGATCACCCTGTCAGCCCCTGTACCAGTGTACACTAGGTACCCAGGGCATTGGTGTACCCAAGGCCTGCCAGGGGCTGCAGCATGTATTATGCCACCCCAGGCTTGGCCTAACAATCTGACACAACTGGCTGATCACTCAGCTGGGGTAAGTTGGTGTAATCACCTCTTACTTAGGTGTAGTATACCTATACCTAACCTTAAATGGGACACCTGGTAACCTATGAGTCACTCCTATGGCAGGCCTTAACAATCCTGAAGGCAGAGTGCTTGGTTCCATGTGAGATGGTGCTCTGGCATGAGCTGAGCCTGTCTGCAGTGGTCGGAACAACTTCCTTCTACTGTTTCCAGATATCGTCATACCATATACTCTTAAGTGCATTATGAACCTCGCGGTTAAATGCTATCTTTGGTTTGGCTTTATCAAAACATGTCGAGTAAGGTGTCATACGAATTGGAATACTAACCCCTCGCCAATTCTGGCGACGGGGTTAGCATTCCACCCTTCTAGAGGGACACGACATGTACAGTACCTGAAACCCGGGTAAAATCAGACATAGCCTCAGCTCCACAAAATGGATGCTGCCACCACAGACACAAGTCTGCCCTCCTGCTGCTGGGAGTCCTTCCAGCTTGGGAGGTGTGGACAAAGGGTTTCCTGCCAGGGGAGGTGCGTGCACCACCCCAGACAGGATTTTGTGTATTGGTCAGGTAGGGCTTGAAAGAAACCAGACATGCCTGTGGCTCACAAGGAGCCTCGGTGCATATGCCAGTTCAAACCGGTCCTGGGGCACACCAGTCCCGGGCCTGGGGCGAGCTGGACAAAGGATTGGGGGTGTAACCACCCCCCTTCCTGGTCCCACCCATAGGGAGGGACCTAGCAGGTAGTCCGGCCCCTAGAATCCGAATAAAGGTAGGAGCTGTGTCCTAAGACTTCAGACATCCTGGAATCAACTTGAAACTAAGAAGAAGACGGGAACTTCGACATTCTGCTGCACAGAAGACTGAAGAAAATCTCCCCTGTGGTCAGGGAGTGACCACCTTGCTAACGCAAGCACCATCCAGCGAATCACCGTCTGCTTTGCCGCCGCCTCCCGCCGGAGCCCGAGCCCAGAGACTGACGAGACCTGGACCTCCAGACCTCTCACCGCCCGATCCACAGTCCCTGCAAAGAGGAGACCCGTGGAGGCACCGAGACACGTGGAGCCAGCCATCTTGGAACGACTACGACAAGCTGACCAGTGCAACAACCGAGGCTCCCTCCAAGTTGTTCTTTGGGTCCTGAGAAGCCTAACCCTCGAGCAGCATCTGCACCAAAGGTGAGCCCTCCAGCATCTCCACGATCTGCGTGGGGCCCTTCTGCATTTTGCCACTCGACGCGCCTAACCGGTTGCTGGCCCGCTGGCTAGTGGCCATCTTGGCGACGAAATCTACGACAAACACCGCTGGTCTGGTTGCTCCAGACTGGCCCTTGCTCCCCTCCAAAGGAGCAATCCCTCTGACCTTGCTGGTCAGAACCAACAGCTGATTTCCGAATCCTCCTGCAATTGCTTTTGCCAAGGCTTGTTTGCTTCGATCAAGTCGCCGACACCGCCGACAGCGAGAGCCTGCGTGGGACAGCTCGTGAGCCGACTCCTGGACGTCGTCGACCTTCAGGGACCACGTGGCTGCGGAGACAAGCTACCCCTCATCACCTGTTTGCACCCGACATCGCCTGGTACCCACCTGGTGCCACGCTGGTCACTGGCTAGTGACTGTGAACACTGTCCCCTCTGCTTACAGGTCTTCAACATCTCCGATCCACTCTTGGATCCACTGCATCCCTTCCCGACCGACCGCCTGCAGCATCTTTGTCCCAGGCTCAACGGAACAGATAGAAGAAACCCGACGCACTTTGAGGCCTATGCACCCGCTTCCTGTGGGTGAGGTAAAGCTGGTACTCCGGTGCCCATGTGTAGTAATACATCTCTAGTGCCTGTGTTCCAAATCTTAAGTTCCTAGGTCATCCGGAAGATTCCTTTTGCAGTAACTTTGTACTTTTTACGCACCCATTGAAACCTATGGGAGCACGCGTGTGACTATTTGCTCTGCACACGCCACCCGTGGACCTCCTGGTCACTAACTGACGTTAGCTCCTTGTAGGCCCAGCGATTCTAGAGGCCCTAGGCCTTTTCCCTTTTCTGTTCGTGGTACTTATACCACTATTTTAGTATATGGTTCGAGTGGCCACCAGGGCCTATCCATATAAAGTGCAACTTCTGTGTATTCTGTGATAATCTTGTTTGACGATTTGTGCTCCTGTGCTCATAAAGAGACTAGGGGTTACTTTGAGAAATAAATACATATATATTTTGAATATATATCTGTGTGGTGTCCTTTCATTGGTATAAAAGGGGGTTACTATTGGTAAAACAGCTTGCTTAACACGCTTCACGAGTTTAGCCTCAAAGACTGCTTAGCCTACGCTACCACTAGGGCAGCTAGTCCGAAAAGGTTGACTTACAACCACACCATAAGGGTTGCTTGGCATGGTACAAGGTGGTCACTAGAACTAGTGAACAGCATATACCAGGCCAACTTCTCACATTGGTGAGCAGCGGTTGGATTTGAGCTTGCTGTGTTTTACCATTGTAATCTCTTGGTTACCAATTGAAAGATCACATAGGTACCTGTAGGTACATATAAAACAAGATTAGATATACTTAAGTTCTACTGAACTTAGTTGTTGTAGAGCAAAGGGAGTAGCACACCCTGACTACAACTACTAGATAGGTTTAGTAGGTAAACCCAAGTGTAGGTAGATTGCAACACATCCACCCACACTTAAGAGCAATGGCCGGGGCAGAGGGGTCCACTGTACCCATCTCTGTTGAGAGTGACCCCCAGAGGGCACCATCCAGCTTTGCTACCCTTAATCAGAATGAGCTCAGGCATTTGGCAACTCTTAGAGGCCTTAAACAGCCCAAGAACCCAAACTCTGCTGAGCTCAGAGAGCTCTTACAGAATGATGAGAATCAGAGAGCACTCAAGAAAGCTTCCCAGTTAGCCCCCTTAGGGACAGGAACAGGAGGCCCCCCTTCTAAAGATGCCACTGAAGTACCCCTTCCCAATAGTCACCCCTTAGATGGGATGCCTACCACAGAGGATGAGAGTGAAAAGGATACTGACAGTAGTGAGGATGAAGGGAGAACTAGCCCAGTGCCAAGTATTATACTTGGCCCAGCTAAACCAAGGCTATTGGGGACTGACAGTGGGTTCAACCCACTGGATCTCCCCAGTGGACTTAACACAGGGCTTGGAAGGCAAAGGAATCGCTCAGGTGACTCCAATGCTTCCCATGGCTCTAGAGGCTCTCAAGGTCACTCCAGGAGAAGGATGACCACCCCTCAGAGGAGGGAACATGAGGCCAAGATGCAAGAGGCCCAGCTGAGGATCAGGAAGCAGGAGCTAGAAGTAGCCCTGATGGAAGAGAAACTTAGCAAGGCTAGACAGCATAAAGAGAGTGGGTCTATACCCACTGGTGGCAGCATTGTCCCTAAGGACAAAGATAGGGTTTTCGACAATAGAAACCTGTCTAAGGTTGTGCCCCCCTACAAAAGTGGGGATGACATCCACAAGTGGATAACTGCTCTTGAGAGAGCCTGCAAAGTACAGCAGGTTCCTGAAGATCAGTGGGCAGCAATCCTCTGGCTCTCCTTTGAAGGAAGAGGCAGAGACAGACTCCTCACTGTTAGAGAAGAGGATGTCAGAAACTACAGAGTCCTGAAGAGTGTTCTAGTTGATGGGTTAGGCTTAACCACTGAGCAGTACAGGTTAATGTTCAGAGACACCCAAAAGACACAGACTCAGGACTGGTCTGAATACATTGAATGTGCCACTAAGGCTTTGGAGGGTTGGTTGCTGGGAAGTAAGGTATCTGATTTTACAGGATTGTATAATTTGATGATGAGAGAACAGATTTTAAATAACTGTCAAAACCAGCAACTGCATCAACACTTGGTTGACTCTGATCTGACCTCTCCCCAAGAATTGGGAAAGAAGGCAGACAAATGGGTCAGAACCAGGGTTAAGCAAAAGAACCAGAACCAGGGCCAAGGGGGTGATCAGAAGAAAACAGACCAAAAGGGTGGAGATCAGAAACCTAAAGACCAGAAGTCTTCAACAGGGCCCCAAACTACTGCTAAGGAGGGTGGGTCCCAACAGTCCAAGAAGAAGAAAGAAGGTCAGAAGAAACCCTGGTGCAATCATTGTAAAAATACAACTCACTGGACTAGTGATTGCAAAAAGGGTGGAGCCCCCAACACTGTTGCCCCTAAGGCACCTGCTCCCAGTACTACTGTTAGCAGTGTTGGTCCCCAGACAAAGGGTGTAGTGGGAATCACTATGGGAACTGAAGGAGATTCTGACTTAGACAGAACCCTTACACAGGCAGTCTTGATCTGTGATGGGGACATTGATTTGTCCCTGACTGTGAGCCCCAGTAACCTGGGCAAGTACAGACAGACTCCTTTAATTAATGACAAAGTGGCTCAAGCCTACAGGGACACATGTGCCAGTGTCACTATGGTGACACCAGGCTTTGTGGACCCTGGACAGTACATACCAGGTGAGAACTACCTGGTGACCAATGCCAGCAATGCCACTACTTCACACAGTGTGGCAGTTGTTAACTTCTCATGGGGAGGGGTAACTGGCCTCAAAAGGGTTGTGGTTAGTGCAGACCTCCCAGTAGAATGTTTGTTGGGCAATGACCTAGAGAGTTCTCTATGGTCAGAAGTGGAGTACAGGACTCATGCAGAGATGTTAGGGATATCATCACATGTCCTTGCTGTGACCAGGTCACAGGCCAAAAAGTGCCTCACTGAACCACAGGTCTTGGATCCTGGAACAATGGACCAAGCACCTACCAAGAAGAAGAACAGGAGGGTCAAGGCTGTGCCTTCCCCCCTGCCTCAGAGTGATGATCAGCCTTCCCAGGAAGCTGATCTAGAGGACCCTGAAGGAACTGTCCCTGAAGAGCTTGAACCTGATCAGGTTGAGTTTCTGGGGACAGGGGGACCTTCAAGGGCTGACTTGAGGCAGGCTCAGTTATCCTGTCCCTCTCTTGAACCCCTCAGACAGCTGGCTGCTGCTGAGGCTGCTGGGAATGCTCAAGGTACCCATAAAGTGTATTGGGATGAAGGGCTCCTTTATTCAGAGGCTAGAGACCCCAAGCCTGGTGCAACCAGGAGGTTGGTTATACCTCTGCAATTTAGGGGCTTCCTTCTTACCTTGGCCCATGACATTCCTTTAGCAGGACACCTAGGCCAGAACAAGACCTGGGACAGACTTGTCCCTCACTTTCACTGGCCTCATATGAATGAAGATACAAAGGAGTTTTGTCGCTCCTGTGTTACCTGCCAAGCCAGTGGCAAATCAGGTGGCACAACAAAGGCCCCCCTGATACCACTACCTGTGGTGGGGGTTCCCTTTGAAAGAGTGGGAATAGACATAGTGGGTCCCATGGATCCTCCCACTGCATCTGGGCACAGATTTATACTGGTGGTAGTGGATCATGCCACCAGGTACCCAGAGGCAATTCCCCTTAGGACCACTACAGCTCCTGTTGTGGCCAGGGCCCTGCTGGGAGTATTCTCCAGAGTGGGGTTTCCTAAGGAGGTAGTATCTGACAGAGGTACCAACTTTATGTCAGGATACTTGACAGCTATGTGGAAGGAATGTGGTGTCAACTACAAGTTCACCACCCCTTATCACCCACAATGCAATGGGCTTGTTGAGAGATTCAACAAGACCCTAAAGGGTATGATCAAAGGATTACCTGAAAAGCTCAGGCGAAGATGGGATATCCTTCTACCCTGCCTTCTGTTTGCTTACAGAGAGGTCCCACAAAAAGGAGTTGGCTACAGCCCCTTTGAATTGTTGTTTGGGCACCCTGTGAGAGGCCCACTGTGTTTGGTGAAGGAAGGATGGGAGTTACCTCTCAAAAAGCCTAAGCTAGACATAGTGGACTATGTACTTGGTCTCCGCTCCAGGATGGCTGAGTATATGGAGAAGGCATCTAAAAACCTTGAGGCAAGCCAGGCCTTACAGAAAGCTTGGCATGACCAAAAGGCTGTCTTGGTTGAGTATCAGCCAGGACAGAAGGTATGGGTGTTGGAGCCAGTGGCCCCAGCAGCACTCCAAGACAAATGGTCTGGACCCCATACAATCCTGGAAAAGAAGGGAGAGGTCACCTACTTGGTGGACCTAGGAACTCCCAGGAGTCCCCACAGGGTACTCCATGTTAACAGGCTTAAAGCATATGTTGACAGGGCAGACATGGGCTTGCTCATGGCTACAGATGAGGGACAGGAGGAAGAGAGTGACCCTCTCCCAGACCTGTTGTCTCAGAACCCTGAAGATGGCTCAGTTGAAGGAGTGACCCTTGGAGGCAACCTCACTGCCCATCAGCAGACTGAATGTAGACAGGTTCTACAATCATTTTCACATATGTTTTCCTTGATACCTAGTCAAACTGACTGGTGTACCCATGTTGTGGACACTGGTGACAGTCTGCCTGTAAAGAACAAACTTTACAGACAACCTGACCACGTCAGGGACTGTATAAAGGCTGAGGTACATAAAATGCTGGAATTAGGTGTCATTGAACCCTCAGAGAGCCCCTGGGCTAGCCCAGTGGTTCTGGTCCCCAAACCTCACACCAAAGATGGCAAGAGAGAGATGAGGTTCTGTGTGGATTACAGAGGACTCAATGCTGTCACCAGGACAGATGCACACCCTATTCCAAGGGCAGATGAGCTCATAGACAAACTAGCTTCTGCAAAGTTTTTGAGCACATTTGACTTAACAGCTGGCTATTGGCAAATCAGATTAGCTGAGGAGTCTAAGGCCAAAACAGCATTCTCAACCCCAGGTGGGCATTATCAGTTTGTGGTGATGCCCTTTGGTCTGAAGAATGCACCTGCCACCTTCCAAAGGCTGGTGAACCAAGTCCTTACTGGGTTGGATGACTTTTGTGCAGCATATCTGGATGACATTGCTGTCTTTAGCTCCACCTGGGAGGATCACCTGATCCACCTGAAGAAGGCTCTTGAGGCCCTGCAGAGGGCAGGCCTCACTATCAAGGCTACTAAGTGCCAGATAGGGCAGAGTAAGGTTGTATATTTGGGCCACCTTGTGGGTGGAGGCCAAGTTCAACCACTGGAGAGTAAGATACAATCCATCAAGGACTGGTCCCCTCCAACCACCCAGACTCAAGTTCGAGCTTTCTTGGGCTTGACTGGGTATTACAGGAAGTTTGTTAAGAACTATGGGTCCATTGTGACTCCTCTTAATGATCTGACATCCAAGAAGATGCCCAAAAAGGTTCAGTGGACAGTAAGCTGTCAAAAGGCATTTGATGACCTGAAGGAGGCCATGTGCTCTGCACCTATCCTGAAAAGTCCTGACTACTCCAAAGAGTTTATTGTCCAAACAGATGCTTCTGAGTTGGGTGTGGGAGCTGTGCTGTCACAACTTAATGTAGATGGTCAAGACCAACCCATTGCTTTTATTAGCAGAAGGTTGACCCCCAGAGAGAAGAATTGGTCAGCTATTGAGAGGGAGGCCTTTGCTGTGGTGTGGGCCCTGAAGAAGCTGAGGCCATACTTGTTTGGCACTCACTTCAAGATTCAGACCGACCATAAGCCCCTCTTGTGGCTAAATCAGATGAAGGGTGAAAACCCCAAACTGCTTAGGTGGTCCATTTCCCTACAGGGGATGGACTTTACAGTGGAGCACCGGCCAGGTACTGACCATGGGAATGCAGATGGTCTCTCCAGGTACTTCCACTTAGGACATGAAGACGAGACTGGTCAAGGCTAGTTTAATGTCCCAGCGTTTGGGGGGGGGTTGTGTAGGAGAGTAGGGTCTGCTATCCTATGGTCACCCCAAATTTTTGCTTTTTGCTTCACTGGTTTTTGACATATTGAGGCTGTGGGCCTGCCAATCAGACCCCCAGCCTGCTGTTCTCTCTACTAAATTACAACTATGCACCCTAGGTGCATAACCAATTGGAAGTGGATCACCCTGTCAGCCCCTGTACCAGTGTACACTAGGTACCCAGGGCATTGGTGTACCCAAGGCCTGCCAGGGGCTGCAGCATGTATTATGCCACCCCAGGCTTGGCCTAACAATCTGACACAACTGGCTGATCACTCAGCTGGGGTAAGTTGGTGTAATCACCTCTTACTTAGGTGTAGTATACCTATACCTAACCTTAAATGGGACACCTGGTAACCTATGAGTCACTCCTATGGCAGGCCTTAACAATCCTGAAGGCAGAGTGCTTGGTTCCATGTGAGATGGTGCTCTGGCATGAGCTGAGCCTGTCTGCAGTGGTCGGAACAACTTCCTTCTACTGTTTCCAGATATCGTCATACCATATACTCTTAAGTGCATTATGAACCTCGCGGTTAAATGCTATCTTTGGTTTGGCTTTATCAAAACATGTCGAGTAAGGTGTCATACGAATTGGAATACTAACCCCTCGCCAATTCTGGCGACGGGGTTAGCATTCCACCCTTCTAGAGGGACACGACATGTACAGTACCTGAAACCCGGGTAAAATCAGACATAGCCTCAGCTCCACAAAATGGATGCTGCCACCACAGACACAAGTCTGCCCTCCTGCTGCTGGGAGTCCTTCCAGCTTGGGAGGTGTGGACAAAGGGTTTCCTGCCAGGGGAGGTGCGTGCACCACCCCAGACAGGATTTTGTGTATTGGTCAGGTAGGGCTTGAAAGAAACCAGACATGCCTGTGGCTCACAAGGAGCCTCGGTGCATATGCCAGTTCAAACCGGTCCTGGGGCACACCAGTCCCGGGCCTGGGGCGAGCTGGACAAAGGATTGGGGGTGTAACCACCCCCCTTCCTGGTCCCACCCATAGGGAGGGACCTAGCAGGTAGTCCGGCCCCTAGAATCCGAATAAAGGTAGGAGCTGTGTCCTAAGACTTCAGACATCCTGGAATCAACTTGAAACTAAGAAGAAGACGGGAACTTCGACATTCTGCTGCACAGAAGACTGAAGAAAATCTCCCCTGTGGTCAGGGAGTGACCACCTTGCTAACGCAAGCACCATCCAGCGAATCACCGTCTGCTTTGCCGCCGCCTCCCGCCGGAGCCCGAGCCCAGAGACTGACGAGACCTGGACCTCCAGACCTCTCACCGCCCGATCCACAGTCCCTGCAAAGAGGAGACCCGTGGAGGCACCGAGACACGTGGAGCCAGCCATCTTGGAACGACTACGACAAGCTGACCAGTGCAACAACCGAGGCTCCCTCCAAGTTGTGCTTTGGGTCCTGAGAAGCCTAACCCTCGAGCAGCATCTGCACCAAAGGTGAGCCCTCCAGCATCTCCACGATCTGCGTGGGGCCCTTCTGCATTTTGCCACTCGACGCGCCTAACCGGTTGCTGGCCCGCTGGCTAGTGGCCATCTTGGCGACGAAATCTACGACAAACACCGCTGGTCTGGTTGCTCCAGACTGGCCCTTGCTCCCCTCCAAAGGAGCAATCCCTCTGACCTTGCTGGTCAGAACCAACAGCTGATTTCCGAATCCTCCTGCAATTGCTTTTGCCAAGGCTTGTTTGCTTCGATCAAGTCGCCGACACCGCCGACAGCGAGAGCCTGCGTGGGACAGCTCGTGAGCCGACTCCTGGACGTCGTCGACCTTCAGGGACCACGTGGCTGCGGAGACAAGCTACCCCTCATCACCTGTTTGCACCCGACATCGCCTGGTACCCACCTGGTGCCACGCTGGTCACTGGCTAGTGACTGTGAACACTGTCCCCTCTGCTTACAGGTCTTCAACATCTCCGATCCACTCTTGGATCCACTGCATCCCTTCCCGACCGACCGCCTGCAGCATCTTTGTCCCAGGCTCAACGGAACAGATAGAAGAAACCCGACGCACTTTGAGGCCTATGCACCCGCTTCCTGTGGGTGAGGTAAAGCTGGTACTCCGGTGCCCATGTGTAGTAATACATCTCTAGTGCCTGTGTTCCAAATCTTAAGTTCCTAGGTCATCCGGAAGATTCCTTTTGCAGTAACTTTGTACTTTTTACGCACCCATTGAAACCTATGGGAGCACGCGTGTGACTATTTGCTCTGCACACGCCACCCGTGGACCTCCTGGTCACTAACTGACGTTAGCTCCTTGTAGGCCCAGCGATTCTAGAGGCCCTAGGCCTTTTCCCTTTTCTGTTCGTGGTACTTATACCACTATTTTAGTATATGGTTCGAGTGGCCACCAGGGCCTATCCATATAAAGTGCAACTTCTGTGTATTCTGTGATAATCTTGTTTGACGATTTGTGCTCCTGTGCTCATAAAGAGACTAGGGGTTACTTTGAGAAATAAATACATATATATTTTGAATATATATCTGTGTGGTGTCCTTTCATTGGTATAAAAGGGGGTTACTATTGGTAAAACAGCTTGCTTAACACGCTTCACGAGTTTAGCCTCAAAGACTGCTTAGCCTACGCTACCACTAGGGCAGCTAGTCCGAAAAGGTTGACTTACAACCACACCATAAGGGTTGCTTGGCATGGTACAAGGTGGTCACTAGAACTAGTGAACAGCATATACCAGGCCAACTTCTCACAAAGCCAAACCAAAGTTAGCATTTAACCGCGAGGTTCATAATGCACTTAAGAGTATATGGTATGACGATATCTGGAAACAGTAGAAGGAAGTTGTTCCGACCACGGCAGACAGGCTCAGCTCATGCCAGAGCACCATCTCACAGGGAACCAAGCACTCTGCCTTCAGGATTGTTAAGGCCTGCCATAGGAGTGACTTATAGGTTACCAGGTGTCCCATTTAAGGTTAGGTATAGGTATACTACACCTAAGTAAGAGGTGATTACACCAACTTACCCCAGCTGAGTGATCAGCCAGTTGTGTCAAATTGTTAGGCCAAGCCTGGGGTGGCATAATACATGCTGCAGCCCTTGGCAGGCCTTGGGTACACCAATGCCCTGGGTACCTAGTGTACACTGGTACAGGGGCTGACAGGGTGATCCAACCAATTGGGTATGTACCTAGGGTACATGGAGTCCATTTTACAGAGAGAGCAGATAGCCTGAGAGCCTGAATGGCAGGATCTCAGGCCAACTAAGTCGAAAAACCAGCTAGACACTAGGCAAAAATTTGGGGGTAACCATAGTCAGATATCCACCTTCCTACAACTCTACTCGACACAATCCACTCCACACACTCCACTCCATTCACTCCACTCCACACACTGAACTCCACTCCACACACTCCACTCCACACACTCTACACGCTCCACTCCACTCCACTCCACACACTCTACTCCACACACTGCACTCCACTCCACACACTCAACTCCACTCCACACACTCCACTCCACATACTCCACTCCACACACTCCACTCCACACACTCCAATCCACACCACACACTCCACTCCACACCACACCACACACTCCTCACACTCCACTCCACTCACTCCACTCCACACACTCCACTCCACACACTCTACTCCACTCCACACACTCCACACACTCCACTCTAATCCACACACTCCACTCCACACACTCCACACACTCCACTCCACTCCACACACTCCACTCCACTCCACACACTCCACTCCGCACACTCCACTCCACTCCACACACTGAACTCCACTTCACACACTCCACTCTACTCCACACACTCCACTCTACTCGACACAATCCACTCGACACACTCCACTCGACACACTCCACTCCACTCCACACACTCCACTCTACACACTCCACTCCACTCTACTCCACACACTCCACTCCACACACTCCACTCCACACACTCCACTCCACTCCACACACTCCACTTCACACACTCCACTCCACTCCACACACTCCACTCCACATACTCTACTCCACACAATCCACTCCACACACTCCACTCCACACACTCCACTCTACTCCACACACTCCACTCCAATCAACACACTCCACTCCACCCACTTCACACACTCCACTCCACTCCACACACTCTACACACTCCACTCCACTCCACACACTCCACTCCACACACTCCACTCCACACCACTCCACACACTCCACTCCACACACTCCACTCCACTCCACACACTCCACTCCACTCCACTCCACACACTCCACTCCACTCCACACACTCCACTCCACACACTCCACTCCACACACTCCACTCCAATACACACATTCCACTCCACTCCACTCTACTCTACACACTCCACTCCACACACTCGACACACTCCACCCCACTCCTCACACTCTCCACTCCACTCCTCACACACTCCACTCCACTCCACACACTCCACTCCACACACTCCACTCCACACACTCCACACACTCCACTCCACACACTCCACTCCAATCACTCCACTCCACACACTCCACTCCACTCCACAAACTCCAATCCACACACTCCAATCCACACACTCCAATCCACACACTCCACTCCACACCCTCCACTCCACTCCACTCACTACATTCCACACACTCTACACACTCCACTCTACACACTCCAATCCACACACTCCAATTCACACACTCCACACCCTCCACTCCACACACTCCACTCCACACACTCCACTCTACTCAACACACTCCACTCTACTCGACACAATCCACTCCACACACTCCACTCCATTCACTCCACTCCACACACTGCACTCCACTCCACACACTCCACTCCACACACTCTACACGCTCTACTCCACTCCACTCCACACACTCTACTCCACACACTCCACTCCACTCCACACACTCAACTCCACTCCACACACTCCACTCCACATACTCCACTCCACACACTCCACTCCACACACTCCACTCCACACCACACACTCCACTCCACACCACACCACACACTCCTCACACTCCACTCCACACACTCCACTCCACACACTCTACTCCACTCCACACACTCCACACACTCCACTCTACTCCACACACTCCACTCCACACACTCCACACACTCCACTCCACACACTCCACTCCACCCCACACACTCCACTCCGCACACTCCACTCCACTCCACACACTGAACTCCACTTCACACACTCCACTCTACTCCACACACTCCACTCTACTCGACACAATCCACTCGACACACTCCACTCCACACACTCCACTCCACTCCACACACTCCACTCTACACACTCCACTCCACTCTACTCCACACACTCCACTCCACACACTCCACTCCACACACTCCACTCCACTCCACACACTCCACTTCACACACTCCACTCCACTCCACACACTCCACTCCACATACTGCACTCCACACAATCCACTCCACACACTCCACTCCACACACTCCACTCTACTCCACACACTCCACTCCAATCAACACACTCCACTCCACCCACTTAACACACTCCACTCCACTCCACACACTCTACACACTCCACTCGACTCCACACACTCCACTCCACACACTCCACTCCACACCACTCCACACACTCCACTCCACTCCACACACTCCACTCCACACACTCCACTCCACACACTCCACTCCACTCCACACACTCCACTCCACTCCACACACTCCACTCCACACACTCCACTCCACACACTCCACTCCAATACACACATTCCACTCCACTCCACTCTACTCTACACACTCCACTCCACACACTCAACACACTCCACCCCACTCCTCACACTCTCCACTCCACTCCTCACACACTCCACTCCACTCCACACACTCCACTCCACACACTCCACTCCACACACTCCACTCCACACACTCCACTCCACACACTCCACTCCACACACTCCACACACTCCACTCCACACACTCCACTCCAATCACTCCACTGCACACACTCCACTCCACTCCATTCCACACACTCTACTCCACTCCACACACTCCACTCCACACACTCCACTCCACACACTCCTTTCCACACACTCCACTCCACTCCACACACTCCACTCCACACCACCCACTCAACTCTCTCCACTCCACTCACTCCACACACTCCACTCACTCCACTCCACACACTCCACTCCACATACACCACTCCACACACTCCACTCACTCCACTCCACACACTCCACACCACTCCACACACTCAACTCAACTCACTCCACTCACTCCACACACTCCACTCACTCCACTCCACACACTCCACTCTACACACTCCACTCCACTCAACACAATCCACTAGACACAATCCACTCCACACACTCTACTCCACTCCACTCCACACACTCCACTCAACTCACTCCACTCAACTCACTCCACACACTCCACTCACTCCACTCCACTCACTCCACTCCACATGCTCCACTCCACACACTCCACTCCACATACTCCACTCCACACATTCCACTCCACACACTCCACACCACTCCACACACTCAACTCAACTCACTCCACTCACTCCACACACTCCACTCACTCCACTCCACACACTCCACTCCACTCCATACACTCCACACAATCCACTCCACACACTCCACTCCACACACTCCACTCCACACACTCCATTCCACTCCACTCTACTCCACACACTCCACTCCACACACTCCACACACTCCACTCCACTCCACACACTCCACTCCACACACTCCCCTCCGCACACTCCACTCCACTCCACACATTGAACTCCACTTCACACACTCCACTCTACTCCACACACTCCACTCTACTCGACACAATCCACTCGACACACTCCACTCCACACACTCCACTCCACTCCACACACTCCACTCCACACACTCCACTCCACTCTACTCCACACACTCCACTCCACATACTCCACTCCACACACTCCACTCCACTCCACACACTCCACTTCACACACTCCACTCCACTCCACACACTCCACTCCACATACTCCACTCCACACACTCCACTCCACACACTCCACTCCACACACTCTACTCTACTCCACACACTCCACTCCAATCAACACACTCCACTCCACCCACTTCACACACTCCACTCCACTCCACACACTCTACACACTCCACTCCACACACTCCACTCCACACACTCCACTCCACACCACTCCACACACTCCACTCCACTCCACACACTCCACTCCACATACTCCACTCCACTCCACTCCACACACTCCACTCCACTCCACACACTCCACTCCACTCCACACACTCCACTCCTCACACTCAACTCCAATCACTCCACTGCACACACTCTACTCCACTCCACTCTACAAACTCCACTCCACTCCACACACTCCACTTCACACACTCCACTCCAATCACTCCACTGCACACACTCCACTCCACTCCACTCTACAAACTGCACTCCACTCCACACACTCCACTTCACACACTCGACTCCACTCCACACACACCACTCCACACACTCCACTCCACACATTCTACTCCACTCCACACACTCCACTCCACAGACTCCACTCCAGTCCACATACTCCACACACTCCACACACTCCACTCCTCACACTCCACTCCACTCCACACACTTCACTCCACACACCCTACTCCACTCCACACACTCCACTCCACACACTCCACTCCACACACTCCTTTCCACACCACACACTGCTCACACTCCACTCCACTCACTCCACTCCACACACTCCACTCCACACACTCTACTCCACTCCACACACTCCACACACTCCACTCTACTCCACACACTCCACTCCACACACTCCACACACTCCACTCCACACACTCCACTCCACCCCACACACTCCACTCCGCACACTCCACTCCACTCCACACACTGAACTCCACTTCACACACTCCACTCTACTCCACACACTCCACTCTACTCGATACAATCCACTCGACACACTCCACTCCACACACTCCACTCCACTCCACACACTCCACTCTACACACTCCACTCCACTCTACTCCACACACTCCACTCCACACACTCCACTCCACACACTCCACTCCACTCCACACACTCCACTTCACACACTCCACTCCACTCCACACACTCCACTCCACATACTCCACTCCACATAATCCACTCCACACACTCCACTCCACACACTCCACTCTACTCCACACACTCCACTCCAATCAACACACTCCACTCCACCCACTTCACACACTCCACTCCACACACTCTACACACTCCACTCCACACACTCCACTCCACACACTCCACTCCACACCACTCCACACACTCCACTCCACTCCACACACTCCACTCCACACACTCCACTCCACACACTCCACTCCACTCCACACACTCCACTCCACTCCACACACTCCACTCCACACACTCCACTCCACACACTCCACTCCAATACACACATTCCACTCCACTCCACTCTACTCTACACACTCCACTCCACACACTCAACACACTCCACCCCACTCCTCACACTCTCCACTCCACTCCTCACACACTCCACTCCACTCCACACACTCCACTCCACACACTCCACTCCACACACTCCACTCCACACACTCCACTCCACACACTCCACACACTCCACTCCACTCCACACACTCCTTTCCACACACTCCACTCCACTCCACACACTCCACTCCACACCACCCACTCAACTCTCTCCACTCCACTCACTCCACACACTCCACTCACTCCACTCCACACACTCCACTCCACATACACCACTCCACACACTCCACTCACTCCACTCCACACACTCCACACCACTCCACACACTCAACTCAACTCACTCCACTCACTCCACACACTCCACTCACTCCACTCCACACACTCCACTCTACACACTCCACTCCACTCAACACAATCCACTAGACACACTCGACTCCACACACTCTACTCCACTCCACTCCACACACTCCACTCAACTCACTCCACTCAACTCTCTCCACACACTCCACTCACTCCACTCCACTCACTCCACTCCACATGCTCCACTCCACACACTCCACTCCACATACTCCACTCCACACATTCCACTCCACACACTCCACACCACTCCACACACTCAACTCAACTCACTCCACTCACTCCACACACTCCACTCACTCCACTCCACACACTCCACTCCACTCCATACACTCCACACAATCCACTCCACACACTCCACTCCACACACTCCACTCCACACACTCCACTCCACTCCACTCCACTCTACTCCACACACTCCACTCCACACACTCCACACACTCCACTCCACACACTCCACTCCACTCCACACACTGAACTCCACTTCACACACTCCACTCTACTCCACACACTCCACTCTACTCGACACAATCCACTCGACACACTCCACTCCACACACTCCACTCCACTCCACACACTCCACTCCACACACTCCACTCCACTCTACTCCACACACTCCACTCCACATACTCCACTCCACACACTCCACTCCACACACTCCACTCCACTCCACACACTCCACTTCACACACTCCACTCCACTCCACACACTCCACTCCACATACTCCACTCCACATAATCCACTCCACACACTCCACTCCACACACTCCACTCTACTCCACACACTCCACTCCAATCAACACACTCCACTCCACCCACTTCACACACTCCACTCCACTCCACACACTCTACACACTCCACTCCACACACTCCACTCCACACACTCCACTCCACACCACTCCACACACTCCACTCCACTCCACACACTCCACTCCACACACTCCACTCCACACACTCCACTCCACTCCACTCCACACACTCCACTCCACTCCACACACTCCACTCCACACACTCCACTCCAATACACACATTCCACTCCACTCCACTCTACTCTACACACTCCACTCCACACACTCAACACACTCCACCCCACTCCTCACACTCTCCACTCCACTCCTCACACACTCCACTCCACTCCACACACTCCACTCCACACACTCCACTCCACACACTCCACTCCACACACTCCACTCCACACACTCCACACACTCCACTCCACACACTCCACTCCAATCACTCCACTGCACACACTCCACTCCACTCCATTCCACACACTCTACTCCACTCCACACACTCCATTCCACACACTCCACTCCACACACTCCTTTCCACACACTCCACTCCACTCCACACACTCCACTCCACACCACCCACTCAACTCTCTCCACTCCACTCACTCCACACACTCCACTCACTCCACTCCACACACTCCACTCCACATACACCACTCCACACACTCCACTCACTCCACTCCACACACTCCACACCACTCCACACACTCAACTCAACTCACTCCACTCACTCCACACACTCCACTCACTCCACTCCACACACTCCACTCTACACACTCCACTCCACTCAACACAATCCACTAGACACACTCGACTCCACACACTCTACTCCACTCCACTCCACACACTCCACTCAACTCACTCCACTCAACTCACTCCACACACTCCACTCACTCCACTCCACTCACTCCACTCCACATGCTCCACTCCACACACTCTACTCCACATACTCCACTCCACACATTCCACTCCACACACTCCACACCACTCCACACACTCAACTCAACTCACTCCACTCACTCCACACACTCCACTCACTCCACTCCACACACTCCACTCCACTCCATACACTCCACACAATCCACTCCACACACTCCACTCCACACACTCCACTCCACACACTCCACTCCACTCCACTCTACTCCACACACTCCACTCCACACACTCCACACACTCCACTCCACTCCACACACTCCACTCCACTCCACACACTCCCCTCCGCACACTCCACTCCACTCCACACACTGAACTCCACTTCACACACTCCACTCTACTCCACACACTCCACTCTACTCGACACAATCCACTCGACACACTCCACTCCACACACTCCACTCCACTCCACACACTCCACTCCACACACTCCACTCCACTCTACTCCACACACTCCACTCCACATACTCCACTCCACACACTCCACTCCACTCCACACACTCCACTCCACACACTCCACTCCACTCCACACACTCCACTCCACATACTCCACTCCACACACTCCACTCCACACACTCCACTCCACACACTCCACTCTACTCCACACACTCCACTCCACACACTCCACTCCACCCACTTCACACACTCCACTCCACTCCACACACTCTACACACTCCACTCCACTCCACACACTCCACTCCACACACTCCACTCCATACCACTCCACACACTCCACTCCACTCCACACACTCCACTCCACACACTCCACTCCACTCCACTCCACACACTCCACTCCACTCCACACACTCCACTCCACACACTCCACTCCACACACTCTACTCCACACACTCCACTCCAATACACACATTCCACTCCACGCCACTCTACTCTACACACTCCACTCCACACACTCCACATACTCCACCCCACTCCTCACACTCTCCACTCCACTCCTCACACACTCCACTCCACTCCACACACTCCACTCCACACACTCCACTCCACACACTCCACACCACACACTCCACACACTCCACTCCACACACTCCACTCCAATCACTCCACTGCACACACTCCACTCCACTCCATTCCACACACTCTACTCCACTCCACACACTCCACTCCACACACTCCACTCCACACCACTCCACACACTCCACTCCACTCCACACACTCCACTCCACACACTCCACTCCACACACTCCACTCCACTCCACACACTCCACTCCACACACTCCACTCCACACACTCCACTCCACACACTCCACTCCAATACACACATTCCACTCCACTCCACTCTACTCCACACACTCCACTCCACACACTCCACACACTCCACTCCACTCCACACACTCCACTCCACTCCACACACTCCCCTCCGCACACTCCACTCCACTCCACACATTGAACTCCACTTCACACACTCCACTCTACTCCACACACTCCACTCTACTCGACACAATCCACTCGACACACTCCACTCCACACACTCCACTCCACTCCACACACTCCACTCCACACACTCCACTCCACTCTACTCCACACACTCCACTCCACATACTCCACTCCACACACTCCAGTCCACTCCACACACTCCACTTCACACACTCCACTCTTCTCCACACACTCCACTCCACATACTCCACTCCACACACTCCACTCCACACACTCCACTCTACTCCACACACTCCACTCCAATCAACACACTCCACTCCACCCACTTCACACACTCCATTCCACTCCACACACTCTACACATTCCACTCCACTCCACACACTCCACTCCACACACTCCACTCTACTCCACACACTCCACTCCAATCAACACACTCCACTCCACCCACTCCACACTCTCCACTCCACTCCACACACTCCACTCCACTCCACACACTCCCCTCCGCACACTCCACTCCACTCCACACATTGAACTCCACTTCACACACTCCACTCTACTCCACACACTCCACTCTACTCGACACAATCCACTCGACACACTCCACTCCACACACTCCACTCCACTCCACTCCACACACTCCACTCCACACACTCCACTCCACTCTACTCCACACACTCCACTCCACATACTCCACTCCACACACTCCACTCTACTCCACACACTCCACTTCACACACTCCACTCCACTCCACACACTCCACTCCACATACTCCACTCCACACACTCCACTCCACACACTCCACTCTACTCCACACACTCCACTCCAATCAACACACTCCACTCCACCCACTTCACACACTCCATTCCACTCCACACACTCTACACATTCCACTCCACTCCACACACTCCACTCCACACACTCCACTCCACACACTCCACTCCACACCACTCCACACACTCCACTCCACTCCACACACTCCACTCCACACACTTCACTCCACTCCACTCCACACACTCCACTCCACACACTCCACTCCACACACTCCACTCCACACACTCCACTCCAATACACACATTCCACTCCACTCCACTCTACTCTACACACTCCACTCCACACACTCCACACACTCCACCCCACTCCTCACACTCTCCACTCCACTCCTCACACACTCCACTCCACTCCACACACTCCACTCCACACACTCCACTCCACACACTGCACTCCACACACTCCACACACTCCACTCCACACACTCCACTCCAATCACTCCACTGCACACACTCCACTCCACTCCACTCCACACACTCCACTCCACACACTCCACTCCACACACTTGACTCCACTCCACACACCACTCCACACACTCCACTCCACACATTCTACTCCACTCCACACACTCCACTCCACGGACTCCACTCCAGTCCACACACTCCACACACTCCACTCCACTCCACACACTCCACTCCTCACACTCCACTCCACTCCACACACTCCACTCCACACACCCTACTCACTCCACACACTCCACTCCACACACTCCACTCCACACACTCCTTTCCACACACTCCACTCCACACACTCCACTCCACACACTCCACTCAACTCTCTCCACTCCACTCACTCCACACACTCCACTCACTCCACTCCACACACTCCACTCCACATACTCCACTCCACACACTCCACTCCACACACTCTACTCCACACACTCCACTCCACACACTCCACACCACTCCACACACTCAACTCAACTCACTCCACTCACGCCACACACTCCACTCACTCCACTCCACACACTCCACTCTACACACTCCACTCCTCTCAACACACTCCACTCGACACACTCCACTCCCCACACTCTACTCTTCTCCACTCCACACACTCCACTCAACTCACTCCACTCCACTCACTCCACACACTCCACTCACTCCACTCCACTCACTCCACTCCACACACTCCACTCCACACACTCTACTCCACACCACACACTCCACACCACACCAGACACTCCACACACTCCACACACTCCACTCCAAACAGTCCACTACACTCCACACACGCCACTCCACACACTTCACTCCACTCCACACACTTCAAACAATCCACTCCACAAACTCCACTCCACACACTCCACACACTCCACTCCACACACTACTCCACACACTCCACACACTCCACTCCACACATTCCACTCCACACTATCCACTCCACACACTCCACTCCACTCCACACACTCCACTCACTCCACTCCACACACTCCACTCCACATACTCCACTCCACACACTCCACTCCACACACTCTACTCCACACACTCCACTCCACACACTCCACACCACTCCACACACTCAACTCAACTCACTCCACTCACGCCACACACTCCACTCACTCCACTCCACACACTCCACTCTACACACTCCACTCCTCTCAACACACTCCACTCGACACACTCCACTCCCCACACTCTACTCTTCTCCACTCCACACACTCCACTCAACTCACTCCACTCCACTCACTCCACACACTCCACTCACTCCACTCCACTCACTCCACTCCACACACTCCACTCCACACACTCTACTCCACACCACACACTCCACACCACACCAGACACTCCACACACTCCACACACTCCACTCCAAACACTCCACTACACTCCACACACGCCACTCCACACACTTCACTCCACTCCACACACTTCAAACAATCCACTCCACAAACTCCACTCCACACACTCCGCACACTCCACTCCACACACTACTCCACACACTCCACACACTCCACTCCACACACTCCACTCCACACTATCCACTCCACACACTCCACTCCACTCCACACACTCCACTCTACTCCACACACTCCACTCCTCACACTCTCCACTCCACTCCTCACACACTCCACTCCACTCCACACACTCCACTCCACTCCACAAACTCCACTCCACTCACTCCACACACTCCACTCCACTCCTCACTCTCTCCACTCCACTCCTCAAACACTCCACTCCACTCCACACACTCCACTCCACACACTCCACTCCACACACTCCAATTAACACACTCCAATCCACGCACTCTACTCCACACCCTCCACTCCGCTCCACTCCACTCCACTCACTCCATTCCACACACTCTACACACTCCACTCTACACACTCCAATCCACACACTGCAATTCACACACTCCACACCCTCCACTCCACACACTCCACTCCACACACTCCACTCCACACACTCCACTCCACTCCACACACTCTACTCCACACACTCCACTCCACTCCACACACTCAACTCCACTCCACACACTCCACTCCACATACTCCACTCCACACACTCCACTCCACACACTCCACTCCACACCACACACTCCACTCCACACCACACCACACACTCCTCACACTCCACTCCACTCACTCCACTCCACACACTCCAGTCCACACACTCTACTCCACTCCACACACTCCACACACTCCACTCTACTCCACACACTCCACTCCACACACTCCACACACTCCACTCCACTCCACACACTCCACTCCACTCCACACACTCCACTCCGCACACTCCACTCCACTCCACACACTGAACTCCACTTCACACACTCCACTCTACTCCACACACTCCACTCTACTCGACACAATGCACTCGACACACTCCACTCCACACACTCCACTCCACTCCACACACTCCACTCTACACACTCCACTCCACTCTACTCCACACACTCCACTCCACACACTCCACTCCACACACTCCACTCCACTCCACACACTCCACTTCACACACTCCACTCCACTCCACACACTCCACTCCACATACTCTACTCCACACAATCCACTCCACACACTCCACTCCACACACTCCACTCTACTCCACACACTCCACTCCAATCAACACACTCCACTCCACCCACTTCACACACTCCACTCCACTCCACACACTCTACACACTCCACTCCACTCCACACACTCCACTCCACACACTCCACTCCACACCACTCCACACACTCCACTCCACACACTCCACTCCACTCCACACACTCTACTCCACTCCACTCCACACACTCCACTCCACTCCACACACTCCACTCCACACACTCCACTCCACACACTCCACTCCAATACACACATTCCACTCCACTCCACTCTACTCTACACACTCCACTCCACACACTCGACACACTCCACCCCACTCCTCACACTCTCCACTCCACTCCTCACACACTCCACTCCACTCCACACACTCCACTCCACACACTCCACTCCACACACTCCACATACTCCACTCCACACACTCCACTCCAATCACTCCACTCCACACACTCCACTCCACTCCACAAACTCCAATCCACACACTCCAATCCACACACTCCAATCCACACACTCCACTCCACACCCTCCACTCCACTCCACTCCACTCACTACATTCCACACACTCTACACACTCCACTCTACACACTCCAATCCACACACTCCAATTCACACACTCCACACCCTCCACTCCACACACTCCACTCCACACACTCCACTCTACTCAACACACTCCACTCTACTCGACACAATCCACTCCACACACTCCACTCCATTCACTCCACTCCACACACTGCACCCCACTCCACACACTCCACTCCACACACTCTACACGCTCCACTCCACTCCACTCCACACACTCTACTCCACACACTCCACTCCACTCCACACACTCAACTCCACTCCACACACTCCCACTCCACACACTCCACTCCACACACTCCACTCCACACCACACACTCCACTCCACACCACACCACACACTCCTCACACTCCACTCCACTCACTCCACTCCACACACTCCACTCCACACACTCTACTCCACTCCACACACTCCACACACTCCACTCTACTCCACACACTCCACTCCACACACTCCACACACTCCACTCCACACACTCCACTCCACCCCACACACTCCACTCCGCACACTCCACTCCACTCCACACACTGAACTCCACTTCACACACTCCACTCTACTCCACACACCCACTCTAGTCGACACAATCCACTCAACACACCCACTCCACACACCCCCACACCCACACACTCCACTCTACACACTCCACTCCACTCTACTCCACACACTCCACTCCACACACTCCTCTCCACACACTCTACTTCCACTCCACACACTCCACTTCACACACTCCACTCCACTCCACACACACCACTCCACTACTCCACTCCACACAATCCACTCCACACACTCCACTCCACACACTCCACTCTACTCCAAACCTCCACTCCAATCAACACACTCCACTCCACCCACTTAACACACTCCACTCCACTCCACACACTCTACACACTCCACTCCACTCCACACACTCCACTCCACACACTCCACTCCACACCACTCCACACACTCCACTCCACTCCACACACTCCACTCCACACACTCCACTCCACACACTCCACTCCACTCCACATACTCCACTCCACTCCACACACTCCACTCCACACACTCCACTCCAATACACACATTCCACTCCACTCCACTCTACTCTACACACTCCACTCCACACACTCAACACACTCCACCCCACTCCTCACACTCTCCACTCCACTCCTCACACACTCCACTCCACTCCACACACTCCACTCCACACACTCCACTCCACACACTCCACTCCACACACTCCACTCCACACACTCCACACACTCCACTCCAATCACTCCACTGCACACACTCCACTCCACTCCATTCCACACACTCTACTCCACTCCACACACTCCACTCCACACACTCCACTCCACACACTCCTTTCCACACACTCCACTCCACTCCACACACTCCACTCCACACCACCCACTCAACTCTCTCCACTCCACTCACTCCACACACTCCACTCACTCCACTCCACACACTCCACTCCACATACACCACTCCACACACTCCACTCACTCCACTCCACACACTCCACACCACTCCACACACTCAACTCAACTCACTCCACTCACTCCACACACTCCACTCACTCCACTCCACACACTCCACTCTACACACTCCACTCCACTCAACACAATCCACTAGACACACTCCACTCCACACACTCTACTCCACTCCACTCCACACACTCCACTCAACTCACTCCACTCAACTCACTCCACACACTCCACTCACTCCACTCCACTCACTCCACTCCACATGCTCCACTCCACACACTCCACTCCACATACTCCACTCCACACATTCCACTCCACACACTCCTCACCACTCCACACACTCAACTCAACTCACTCCACTCACTCCACACACTCCACTCACTCCACTCCACACACTCCACTCCACTCCATACACTCCACACAATCCACTCCACACACTCCACTCCACACACTCCACTCCACACACTCCACTCCACTCCACTCTACTCCACACACTCCACTCCACACACTCCACACACTCCACTCCACTCCACACACTCCACTCCACTCCACACACTCCCCTCCGCACACTCCACTCCACTCCACACATTGAACTCCACTTCACACACTCCACTCTACTCCACACACTCCACTCTACTCGACACAATCCACTCGACACACTCCACTCCACACACTCCACTCTCACTCCACACACTCCACTCCACACACTCCACTCCACTCTACTCCACACACTCCACTCCACATACTCCACTCCACACACTCCACTCCACTCCACACACTCCACTTCACACACTCCACTCCACTCCACACACTCCACTCCGCATACTCCACTCCACACACTCCACTCCACACACTCCACTCCACACACTCCACTCTACTCCACACACTCCACTCCAATCAACACACTCCACTCCACCCACTTCACACACTCCACTCCACTCCACACACTCTACACACTCCACTCCACTCCACACACTCCACTCCACACACTCCACTCCACACCACTCCACACACTCCACTCCACTCCACACACTCCACTCCACACACTCCACTCCACTCCACTCCACACACTCCACTCCACTCCACACACTCCACTCCACACACTCTACTCCACTCCACACACTCCACACACTCCACTCTACTCCACACACTCCACTCCACACACTCCACACACTCCACTCCACACACTCCACTCCACCCCACACACTCCACTCTGCACACTCCACTCCACTCCACACACTGAACTCCACTTCACACACTCCACTCTACTCCACACACTCCACTCTACTCGACACAATCCACTCGACACACTCCACTCCACACACTCCACTCCACTCCACACACTCCACTCTACACACTCCACTCCACTCTACTCCACACACTCCACTCCACACACTCCACTCCACACACTCCACTCCACTCCACACACTCCACTTCACACACTCCACTCCACTCCACACACTCCACTCCACATACTCCACTCCACATAATCCACTCCACATACTCCACTCCACACACTCCACTCCACACACTCCACTCCACACACTCCACTCCACACACTCCACTCTACTCCACACACTCCACTCCAATCAACACACTCCACTCCACCCACTTCACACACTCCACTCCACTCCACACACTCTACACACTCCACTCCACTCCACACACTCCACTCCACACACTCCACTCCACACCACTCCACACACTCCACTCCACTCCACACACTCCACTCCACACACTCCACTCCACTCCACTCCACACACTCCACTCCACTCCACACACTCCACTCCACTCCACACACTCCACTCCACACACTCCACTCCAATCACTCCACTGCACACACTCTACTCCACTCCACTCTACAAACTCCACTCCACACACTTCACTTCACACACTCCACTCCAATCACTCCACTGCACACACTCCACTCCACTCCACTCTACAAACTCCACTCCACACACTCCACTTCACACACTCGACTCCACTCCACACACACCACTCCACACACTCCACTCCACACATTCTACTCCACTCCACACACTCCACTCCACAGACTCCACTCCAGTCCACATACTCCACACACTCCACTCCACTCCACACACTCCACTCCTCACACTCCACTCCACTCCACACACTTCACTCCACACACCCTACTCCACTCCACACACTCCACTCCACACACTCCACTCCACACACTCCTTTCCACACCACACACTCCTCACACTCCACTCCACTCACTCCACTCCACACACTCCACACACTCTACTCCACTCCACACACTCCACACACTCCACTCTACTCCACACACTCCACTCCACACACTCCACTCCACACACTCCTTTCCACACCACACACTCCTCACACTCCACTCCACTCACTCCACTCCACACACTCCACACACTCTACTCCACTCCACACACTCCACACACTCCACTCTACTCCACACACTCCACTCCACACACTCCACACACTCCACTCCACACACTCCACTCCACCCCACACACTCCACTCCGCACACTCCACTCCACTCCACACACTGAACTCCACTTCACACACTCCACTCTACTCCACACACTCCACTCTACTCGACACAATCCACTCGACACACTCCACTCCACACACTCCACTCCACTCCACACACTCCACTCTACACACTCCACTCCACTCTACTCCACACACTCCACTCCACACACTCCACTCCACACACTCCACTCCACTCCACACACTCCACTTCACACACTCCACTCCACTCCACACACTCCACTCCACATACTCCACTCCACATAATCCACTCCACACACTCCACTCCACACACTCCACTCTACTCCACACACTCCACTCCAATCAACACACTCCACTCCACCCACTTCACACACTCCACTCCACTCCACACACTCTATACACTCCACTCCACACACTCCACTCCACACACTCCACTCCACACCACTCCACACACTCCACTCCACTCCACACACTCCACTCCACACACTCCACTCCACACACTCCACTCCACTCCACTCCACACACTCCACACACTCCACTCCACACACTCCACTCCACACACTCCACTCCAATACACACATTCCACTCCACTCCACTCTACTCTACACACTCCACTCCACACACTCAACACACTCCACCCCACTCCTCACACTCTCCACTCCACTCCTCACACACTCCACTCCACTCCACACACTCCACTCCACACACTCCACTCCACACACTCCACTCCACCCCACACACTCCACTCCGCACACTCCACTCCACTCCACACACTGAACTCCACTTCACACACTCCACTCTACTCCACACACTCCACTCTACTCGACACAATCCACTCGACACACTCCACTCCACACACTCCACTCCACTCCACACACTCCACTCTACACACTCCACTCCACTCTACTCCACACACTCCACTCCACACACTCCACTCCACACACTCCACTCCACTCCACACACTCCACTTCACACACTCCACTCCACTCCACACACTCCACTCCACATACTCCACTCCACATAATCCACTCCACACACTCCACTCCACACACTCCACTCTACTCCACACACTCCACTCCAATCAACACACTCCACTCCACCCACTTCACACACTCCACTCCACTCCACACACTCTACACACTCCACTCCACACACTCCACTCCACACACTCCACTCCACACCACTCCACACACTCCACTCCACTCCACACACTCCACTCCACACACTCCACTCCACACACTCACCTCCACTCCACTCCACACACTCCACTCCACACACTCCACTCCACACACTCCACTCCACACACTCCACTCCAATACACACATTCCACTCCACTCCACTCTACTCTACACACTCCACTCCACACACTCAACACACTCCACCCCACTCCTCACACTCTCCACTCCACTCCTCACACACTCCACGCCACTCCACACACTCCACTCCACACACTCCACTCCACATACTCCACTCCACACACTCCACTCCACACACTCCACACACTACACTCCACACACTCCACTCCAATCACTCCACTGCACACACTCCACTCCACTCCATTCCACACACTCTACTCCACTCCACACACTCCACTCCACACACTCCACTCCACACACTCCTTTCCACACACTCCACTCCACTCCACACACTCCACTCCACACCACCCACTCAACTCTCTCCACTCCACTCACTCCACACACTCCACTCACTCCACTCCTGTGAGAAGTTGGCCTGGTATATGCTGTTCACTAGTTCTAGTGACCACCTTGTACCATGCCAAGCAACCCTTATGGTGTGGTTGTAAGTCAACCTTTTTGGACTAGCTGCCCTAGTGGTAGCGTAGGCTAAGCAGTCTTTGAGGCTAAACTCGTGAAGCGTGTTAAGCCAGCTGTTTTACCAAATGCAACCCCCTTTTATACCAATGAAAGGACACCACACAGATATATATTCAAAATATATATGTATTTATTTATCAAAGTAACCCCTAGTCTCTTTATGAGCACAGGAGCACAAATCGTCAAACAAGATTATCACAGAATACACAGAAGTTGCACTTTATATGGATAGGCCCTGGTGGCCACTCAAACCATATACTAAAATAGTGGTATAAGTACCACGAACAGAAAAGGGAAAAGGCCTAGGGCCTCTAGAATCGCTGGGCCTACAAGGAGCTAACGTCAGTTAGTGACCAGGAGGTCCACGGGTGGCGTGTGCAGAGCAAATAGTCACACGCGTGCTCCCATAGGTTTCAATGGGTGCGTAAAAAGTACAAAGTTACTGCAAAAGGAATCTTCCGGATGACCTAGGAACTTAAGATTTGGAACACAGGCACTAGAGATGTAATACTACACTTGGGCACAGGTGTGCCAGCTTTACCTCACCCACAGGAAGCGGGTGCATAGGCCTCGAAGTGCGTCGGGTTTCTTCTATCTGTTCCGTGGGGCCTGTAGACAAAAGTGCTGCAGGCGGTCGGTCGGGAAGAGATGCAGTGGATCCAAGAGTGGATCGGAGATGTTGAAGACCTGTAAGCAGAGGGGACAGTGTTCACAGTCACTAGCCAGTGACCAGCGTGGCACCAGGTGGGTACCAGGCGATGTCGGGTGCAAACAGGTGATGAGGGGTAGCTTGTCTCCGCAGCCACGTGGTCCCTGGAGGTCGACGACGTCCAGGAGTCGGCTCACGAGCTGTCCCACGCAGGCTCTCGCTGTCGGCGGTGTCGGCGACTTGATCGAAGCAAACAAGCCTTGGCAAAAGCAATTGTAGGAGGATTCGGAAATCAGCTGTTGGTTCTGACCAGCAAGGTCAGAGGGATTGCTCCTTTGGAGGGGAGCAAGGGCCAGTCTGGAGCAACCAGACCAGCGGTGTTTGTCGTAGATTTCGTCGCCAAGATGGCCACTAGCCAGCGGGCCAGCAACCGGTTAGGCGCGTCGAGTGGCAAAATGCAGAAGGGCCCCACGCAGATCGTGGAGATGCTGGAGGGCTCACCTTTGGTGCAGATGCTGCTCGAGGGTTGGGCTTCTCAGGACCCAAA
This sequence comes from Triturus cristatus, assembly GCF_964204655.1. Taxonomy (NCBI): domain Eukaryota; kingdom Metazoa; phylum Chordata; class Amphibia; order Caudata; family Salamandridae; genus Triturus; species Triturus cristatus. The sequence goes on along the minus strand of NW_028187856.1, from coordinate 143,504 downwards.
GCACAACTTGGAGGGAGCCTCGGTTGTTGCACTTGTCAGCTTGTCGTAGTCGTTCCAAGATGGCTGGCTCCACGTGTCTCGGTGCCTCCACGGGTCTCCTCTTTGCAGGGACTGTGGATCGGGCGGTGAGAGGTCTGGAGGTCCAGGTCTTGTCAGTCTCTGGGCTCGGGCTCCGGCGGGAGGCGGCGGCAAAGCAGACGGTGATTCGCTGGATGGTGCTTGCGTTAGCAAGGTGGTCACTCCCTGACCACAGGGGAGATTTTCTTCAGTCTTCTGTGCAGCAGAATGTCGAAGTTCCCGTCTTCTTCTTAGTTTCAAGTTGATTCCAGGATGTCTAAAGTCTTAGGACACAGCTCCTACCTTTATTCGGATTCTAGGGGCCGGACTACCTGCTAGGTCCCTCCCTATGGGTGGGACCAGGAAGGGGGGTGGTTACACCCCCAATCCTTTGTCCAGCTCGCCCCAGGCCCGGGACTGGTGTGCCCCAGGACCGGTTTGAACTGGCATATGCCCCGAGGCTCCTTGTGAGCCACAGGCATGTCTGGTTTCTTTCAAGCCCTACCTGACCAATACACAAAATCCTGTCTGGGGTGGTGCATGCACCTCCCCTGGCAGGAAACCCTTTGTCCACACCTCCCAAGCTGGAAGGACTCCCAGCAGCAGGAGGGCAGACTTGTGTCTGTGGTGGCAGCATCCATTTTGTGGAGCTGAGGCTATGTCTGATTTTACCCGGGTTTCAGGTACTGTACATGTCGTGTCCCTCTAGAAGGGTGGAATGCTAACCCCGTCGCCAGAATTGGCGAGGGGTTAGTATTCCAATTCGTATGACACCTTACTCGACATGTTTTGATAAAGCCAAACCAAAGATAGCATTTAACCGCGAGGTTCATAATGCACTTAAGAGTATATGGTATGACGATATCTGGAAACAGCAGAAGGAAGTTGTTCCGACCACTGCAGACAGGCTCAGCTCATGCCAGAGCACCATCTCACATGGAACCAAGCACTCTGCCTTCAGGATTGTTAAGGCCTGCCATAGGAGTGACTTAGAGGTTACCAGGTGTCCCATTTAAGGTTAGGTATAGGTATACTACACCTAAGTAAGAGGTGATTACACCAACTTACCCCAGCTGAGTGATCAGCCAGTTGTGTCAGATTGTTAGGCCAAGCCTGGGGTGGCATAATACATGCTGCAGCCCCTGGCAGGCCTTGGGTACACCAATGCCCTGGGTACCTAGTGTACACTGGTACAGGGGCTGACAGGGTGATCCACTTCCAATTGGTTATGCACCTAGGGTGCATAGTTTTAATTTAGTAGAGAGAACAGCAGGCTGGGGGTCTGATTGGCAGGCCCACAGCCTCAATATGTCAAAAACCAGTGAAGCAAAAAGCAAAAATTTGGGGTGACCATAGGATAGCAGACCCTACTCTCCTACACAACCCCCCCCCCAAACGCTGGGACATTAAACTAGCCTTGACCAGTCTCGTCTTCATGTCCTAAGTGGAAGTACCTGGAGAGACCATCTGCATTCCCATGGTCAGTACCTGGCCGGTGCTCCACTGTAAAGTCCATCCCCTGTAGGGAAATGGACCACCTAAGCAGTTTGGGGTTTTCACCCTTCATCTGATTTAGCCACAAGAGGGGCTTATGGTCGGTCTGAATCTTGAAGTGAGTGCCAAACAAGTATGGCCTCAGCTTCTTCAGGGCCCACACCACAGCAAAGGCCTCCCTCTCAATAGCTGACCAATTCTTCTCTCTGGGGGTCAACCTTCTGCTAATAAAAGCAATGGGTTGGTCTTGACCATCTACATTAAGTTGTGACAGCACAGCTCCCACACCCAACTCAGAAGCATCTGTTTGGACAATAAACTCTTTGGAGTAGTCAGGACTTTTCAGGATAGGTGCAGAGCACATGGCCTCCTTCAGGTCATCAAATGCCTTTTGACAGCTTACTGTCCACTGAACCTTTTTGGGCATCTTCTTGGATGTCAGATCATTAAGAGGAGTCACAATGGACCCATAGTTCTTAACAAACTTCCTGTAATACCCAGTCAAGCCCAAGAAAGCTCGAACTTGAGTCTGGGTGGTTGGAGGGGACCAATCCTTGATGGACTGTATCTTACTCTCCAGTGGTTGAACTTGGCCCCCACCTACAAGGTGGCCCAAATACACAACCTTACTCTGCCCTATCTGGCACTTAGTAGCCTTGATAGTGAGGCCTGCCCTTTGCAGAGCCTCAAGAGCCTTCTTCAGGTGGATCAGGTGATCCTCCCAGGTGGAACTAAAGACAGCAATGTCATCAAGATATGCTGCGCAAAAGTCATCCAACCCAGTAAGGACTTGGTTCACCAGCCTTTGGAAGGTGGCAGGTGCATTCTTCAGACCAAAGGGCATCACCACAAACTGATAATGCCCACCTGGGGTTGAGAATGCTGTTTTGGCCTTAGACTCCTCAGCTAACCTGATTTGCCAATAGCCAGCTGTCAAGTCAACTGTGCTCAAAAACTTTGCAGAAGCTAGTTTGTCTATGAGCTCATCTGCCCTTGGAATAGGGTGTGCATCTGTCCTGGTGACAGCATTGAGTCCTCTGTAGTCCACACAGAACCTCATCTCTCTCTTGCCATCTTTGGTGTGAGGTTTGGGGACCAGAACCACTGGGCTAGCCCAGGGGCTCTCTGAGGGTTCAATGACACCTAATTCCAGCATTTTATGTACCTCAGCCTTTATACAGTCCCTGACGTGGTCAGGTTGTCTGTAAAGTTTGTTCTTTACAGGCAGACTGTCACCAGTGTCCACAACATGGGTACACCAGTCAGTTTGACTAGGTATCAAGGAAAACATATGTGAAAATGATTGTAGAACCTGTCTACATTCAGTCTGCTGATGGGCAGTGAGGTTGCCTCCAAGGGTCACTCCTTCAACTGAGCCATCTTCAGGGTTCTGAGACAACAGGTCTGGGAGAGGGTCACTCTCTTCCTCCTGTCCCTCATCTGTAGCCATGAGCAAGCCCATGTCTGCCCTGTCAACATATGCTTTAAGCCTGTTAACATGGAGTACCCTGTGGGGACTCCTGGGAGTTCCTAGGTCCACCAAGTAGGTGACCTCTCCCTTCTTTTCCAGGATTGTATGGGGTCCAGACCATTTGTCTTGGAGTGCTGCTGGGGCCACTGGCTCCAACACCCATACCTTCTGTCCTGGCTGATACTCAACCAAGACAGCCTTTTGGTCATGCCAAGCTTTCTGTAAGGCCTGGCTTGCCTCAAGGTTTTTAGATGCCTTCTCCATATACTCAGCCATCCTGGAGCGGAGACCAAGTACATAGTCCACTATGTCTAGCTTAGGCTTTTTGAGAGGTAACTCCCAGCCTTCCTTCACCAAACACAGTGGGCCTCTCACAGGGTGCCCAAACAACAATTCAAAGGGGCTGTAGCCAACTCCTTTTTGTGGGACCTCTCTGTAAGCAAACAGAAGGCAGGGTAGAAGGATGTCCCATCTTCGCCTGAGCTTTTCAGGTAATCCTTTGATCATACCCTTTAGGGTCTTGTTGAATCTCTCAACAAGCCCATTGCATTGTGGGTGATAAGGGGTGGTGAACTTGTAGTTGACACCACATTCCTTCCACATAGCTGTTAAGTACCCAGACATAAAGTTGGTACCTCTGTCAGATACTACCTCCTTAGGAAACCCCACTCTGGAGAATACTCCCAGCAGGGCCCTGGCCACAACAGGAGCTGTAGTGGTCCTAAGGGGAATTGCCTCTGGATACCTGGTGGCATGATCCACTACCACCAGTATAAATCTGTGCCCAGATGCAGTGGGAGGATCCATGGGACCCACTATGTCTATTCCCACTCTTTCAAAGGGAACCCCCACCACAGGTAGTGGTATCAGGGGGGCCTTTGTTGTGCCACCTGATTTGCCACTGGCTTGGCAGGTAACACAGGAGCGACAAAACTCCTTTGTATCTTCATTCATATGGGGCCAGTGAAAGTGAGGGACAAGTCTGTCCCAGGTCTTGTTCTGGCCTAGGTGTCCTGCTAAAGGAATATCATGGGCCAAGGTAAGAAGGAAGCCCCTAAATTGCAGAGGTATAACCAACCTCCTGGTTGCACCAGGCTTGGGGTCTCTAGCCTCTGAATAAAGGAGCCCTTCATCCCAATACACTTTATGGGTACCTTGAGCATTCCCAGCAGCCTCAGCAGCAGCCAGCTGTCTGAGGGGTTCAAGAGAGGGACAGGATAACTGAGCCTGCCTCAAGTCAGCCCTTGAAGGTCCCCCTGTCCCCAGAAACTCAACCTGGTCAGGTTCAAGCTCTTCAGGGACAGTTCCTTCAGGGTCCTCTAGATCAGCTTCCTGGGAAGGCTGATCATCACTCTGAGGCAGGGGGGAAGGCACAGCCTTGACCCTCCTGTTCTTCTTCTTGGTAGGTACTTGGTCCATTGTTCCAGGATCCAAGACCTGAGGTTCAGTGAGGCACTTTTTGGCCTGTGACCTGGTCACAGCAAGGACATGTGATGATATACCTAACATCTCTGCATGAGTCCTGTACTCCACTTCTGACCATAGAGAACTCTCTAGGTCATTGCCCAACAAACATTCTACTGGGAGGTCTGCACTAACCACAACCCTTTTGAGGCCAGTTACCCCTCCCCATGAGAAGTTAACAACTGCCACACTATGTGAAGTAGTGGCATTGCTGGCATTGGTCACCAGGTAGTTCTCACCTGGTATGTACTGTCCAGGATCCACAAAGCCTGGTGTCACCATAGTGACACTGGCACATGTGTCCCTGTAGGCTTGAGCCACTTTGTCATTAATTAAAGGAGTCTGTCTGTACTTGCCCAGGTTACTGGGGCTCACAGTCAGGGACAAATCAATGTCCCCATCACAGATCAAGACTGCCTGTGTAAGGGTTCTGTCTAAGTCAGAATCTCCTTCAGTTCCCATAGTGATTCCCACTACACCCTTTGTCTGGGGACCAACACTGCTAACAGTAGTACTGGGAGCAGGTGCCTTAGGGGCAACAGTGTTGGGGGCTCCACCCTTTTTGCAATCACTAGTCCAGTGAGTTGTATTTTTACAATGATTGCACCAGGGTTTCTTCTGACCTTCTTTCTTCTTCTTGGACTGTTGGGACCCACCCTCCTTAGCAGTAGTTTGGGGCCCTGTTGAAGACTTCTGGTCTTTAGGTTTCTGATCTCCACCCTTTTGGTCTGTTTTCTTCTGATCACCCCCTTGGCCCTGGTTCTGGTTCTTTTGCTTAACCCTGGTTCTGACCCATTTGTCTGCCTTCTTTCCCAATTCTTGGGGAGAGGTCAGATCAGAGTCAACCAAGTGTTGATGCAGTTGCTGGTTTTGACAGTTATTTAAAATCTGTTCTCTCATCATCAAATTATACAATCCTGTAAAATCAGATACCTTACTTCCCAGCAACCAACCCTCCAAAGCCTTAGTGGCACATTCAATGTATTCAGACCAGTCCTGAGTCTGTGTCTTTTGGGTGTCTCTGAATGTGAGAAGTTGGCCTGGTATATGATGCTCACTAGTTAAAGTGATCACCTTGTACCATGCCAAGCAACCCTTATGGTGTGGTTGTAAGTCAACCTTTTCGGACTAGCTGCCCTAGTGGTAGCGTAGGCTAAGCAGTCTTTGAGGCTAAACTCGTGAAGCGTGTTAAGCCAGCTGTTTTACCAAATGCAACCCCCTTTTATACCAATGAAAGGACACCACACAGATATATATTCAAAATATATATGTATTTATTTCTCAAAGTAACCCCTAGTCTCTTTATGAGCACAGGAGCACAAATCGTCAAACAAGATTATCACAGAATACACAGAAGTTGCACTTTATATGGATAGGCCCTGGTGGCCACTCGAACCATATACTAAAATAGTGGTATAAGTACCACGAACAGAAAAGGGAAAAGGCCTAGGGCCTCTAGAATCGCTGGGCCTACAAGGAGCTAACGTCAGTTAGTGACCAGGAGGTCCACGGGTGGCGTGTGCAGAGCAAATAGTCACACGCGTGCTCCCATAGGTTTCAATGGGTGCGTAAAAAGTACAAAGTTACTGCAAAGGAGATCTTCCGGGTTGACTAGGAACTTAAGATTTGGAACACAGGCACTAGAGATGTATTACTACACATGGGCACCGGAGTACCAGCTTTACCTCACCCACAGGAAGCGGGTGCATAGGCCTCAAAGTGCGTCGGGTTTCTTCTATCTGTTCCGTGGAGCTTGAAGACAAAGATGCTGCAGGCGGTCGGTCCGGGAGAGATGCAGTGGATCCAAGAGTGGATCGGAGATGTTGAAGACCTGTAAGCAGAGGGGACAGTGTTCACAGTCACTAGCCAGTGACCAGCGTGGCACCAGGTGGGTACCAGGCGATGTCGGGTGCAAACAGGTGATGAGGGGTAGCTTGTCTCCGCAGCCACGTGGTCCCTGAAGGTCGACGACGTCCAGGAGTCGGCTCACGAGCTGTCCCACGCAGGCTCTCGCTGTCGGCGGTGTCGGCGACTTGATCGAAGCAAACAAGCCTTGGCAAAAGCAATTGCAGGAGGATTCGGAAATCAGCTGTTGGTTCTGACCAGCAAGGTCAGATGGATTGCTCCTTTGGAGGGGAGCAAGGGCCAGTCTGGAGCAACCAGACCAGCGGTGTTTGTCGTAGATTTCGTCGCCAAGATGGCCACTAGCCAGCGGGCCAGCAACCGGTTAGGCGCGTCGAGTGGCAAAATGCAGAAGGGCCCCACGCAGATCGTGGAGATGCTGGAGGGCTCACCTTTGGTGCAGATGCTGCTCGAGGGTTGGGCTTCTCAGGACCCAAAGCACAACTTGGAGGGAGCCTCGGTTGTTGCACTTGTCAGCTTGTCGTAGTCGTTCCAAGATGGCTGGCTCCACGTGTCTCGGTGCCTCCACGGGTCTCCTCTTTTCAGGGACTGTGGATCGGGCGGTGAGAGGTCTGGAGGTCCAGGTCTTGTCAGTCTCTGGGCTCGGGCTCCGGCGGGAGGCGGCGGCAAAGCAGACGTTGATGCGCTGGATGGTGCTTGCGTTAGCAAGGTGGTCACTCCCTGACCACAGGGGAGATTTTCTTCAGTCTTCTGTGCAGCAGAATGTCGAAGTTCCCGTCTTCTTCTTAGTTTCAAGTTGATTCCAGGATGTCTGAAGTCTTAGGACACAGCTCCTACCTTTATTCGGATTCTAGGGGCCGGACTACCTGCTAGGTCCCTCCCTATGGGTGGGACCAGGAAGGGGGGTGGTTACACCCCCAATCCTTTGTCCAGCTCGCCCCAGGCCCGGGACTGGTGTGCCCCAGGACCGGTTTGAACTGGTATATGCACCGAGGCTCCTTGTGAGCCACAGGCATGTCTGGTTTCTTTCAAGCCCTACCTGACCAATACACAAAATCCTGTCTGGGGTGGTGCACGCACCTCCCCTGGCAGGAAACCCTTTGTCCACACCTCCCAAGCTGGAAGGACTCCCAGCAGCAGGAGGGCAGACTTGTGTCTGTGGTGGCAGCATCCATTTTGTGGAGCTGAGGCTATGTCTGATTTTACCCGGGTTTCAGGTACTGTACATGTCGTGTCCCTCTAGAAGGGTGGAATGCTAACCCCGTCGCCAGAATTGGCGAGGGGTTAGTATTCCAATTCGTATGACACCTTACTCGACATGTTTTGATAAAGCCAAACCAAAGATAGCATTTAACCGCGAGGTTCATAATGCACTTAAGAGTATATGGTATGACGATATCTGGAAACAGTAGAAGGAAGTTGTTCCGACCACTGCAGACAGGCTCAGCTCATGCCAGAGCACCATCTCACATGGAACCAAGCACTCTGCCTTCAGGATTGTTAAGGCCTGCCATAGGAGTGACTTATAGGTTACCAGGTGTCCCATTTAAGGTTAGGTATAGGTATACTACACCTAAGTAAGAGGTGATTACACCAACTTACCCCAGCTGAGTGATCAGCCAGTTGTGTCAAATTGTTAGGCCAAGCCTGGGGTGGCATAATACATGCTGCAGCCCTTGGCAGGCCTTGGGTACACCAATGCCCTGGGTACCTAGTGTACACTGGTACAGGGGCTGACAGGGTGATCCAACCAATTGGGTATGTACCTAGGGTACATGGAGTCCATTTTAAAGAGAGAACAGCCAGGCTGAGATCCTGAATAGCAGGATCTCAGGCCAACTAAGTCGAAAAACCAGCTAGACACTAGGCAAAAATTTGGGGGTAACCATAGTCAGATATCCACCTTCCTACACAACCCCCCCCCAAACGAAGGGAGATAAGGCTGACCTTGACCAGGTAAGCCTATATTGCCCAAGTGGCCATATAAGGAGGAACCAGCACTGGCATGGTTAACCCCTGTCTCATGGTCCACTAAGCAATCCCTCACCCTAAGGGTATCAGAGGGTCTCCACCATAGGGAATCTCTACCTTTGGTGTGTCTTGGCAAAGTAAAAGGCTGGTGTTGAGATGGAGTACTGAAGTGAGTGTCCTCAAAGTGAGGCCTCAGCTTCCTCCAATCCCCCTCCACCATGGATGCCTTTCTTTCCTTAACTGAGTTGCACTGTGCTCTCAGGGTCAGCCTCTGGCTACCTAAAGCTGGAGGCTGGGTCCCTTTTGTGGGCTTACTGGAGGGACAGGTCAGGTTTGGGGCCCTAAGGTCCCAGGTTTGCCTGTGCCCAACAGAATCCCTCTGGGGGAGGTCCCTAACTACCTGTAAAGGAGATCCCTCAGGAATGTTTTTACCCATCACCTGACTAGGGCTACTAGCCAGGCAATCCTCATTCTTTTGATGGGGGGGTTCTTGTGGACAGGGGCCCTCTGGGGGTCCACTGGCCTCCCTGACCTCTGCAGCCCTGGGCTGACTGAGGCAGGGTAGAGAGAGGCAGGCTACCTGCACCAGACTGGGTCCCACCTTGGAAGGGGCCACTGACATCAGAGGCTCTGCCAGGCCAGGCCTGGCTACCTCTGGGGCAGTTCCTTCACAAGGGGTGAGGTCAGATCCCTGAGGAGGCTGACCTTTTCCTAATGTCTGGGGAGAGGGAGACTTTTCTTCCTCCCCACTACTCTCAGTTTGTGTGGAGTGATCCATTGTTTCAGGCTTCACTACACCTATGTCAGTCTGAGTATAGGCTGAGACCATTACAGCCTTGCCAACCTTTTCAGGGGGGCACTCAGTTTGTGTTTGAGCTGTGACTGTCACAGCTCTGCCAGTCTCTACAGGGAAGTCTGTCTGTGCCTGGGCTGTGGCTACCACTGCCCTTCCAACCTTTTCAGGGAGGAAATCTATTTGGACAGGGGTTGTGAATGGCACAACCCCCCTACCCTTTTGTGACAGGCCTACCATTTTAGAATGGGTGTCTTGTTCAACTCCAGCCCAAGCTGAGAGTTCTAAGTCATTCCCCAGTAAGCAGTCTACAGGCAAGGTTGGGGACACTGCCACCCTTTTAGGGCCAGTGACACCTCCCCAGCTGAGACATACCTCTGCCATGGGATGACTGTTCTGTTTGCCATCAATGTTGGTCACCTGGTAGGAGAAACCAGGCAAAAGCTGCTCAGAGGGAACTAGCCAATGGGCCACCATTGTGATGCTAGCTCCAGTGTCTCTGTAGGCCTCAGCTTTTGTACCATTGATGTAGGGCTCCTGTCTGTACCTACCCAAAGTGTTGGGACAGGCAGTGAAGTTGGCAAACCCCATGCCACCATCACAGACAAGAGTATCTGCTGCAGGGGAATTGGCTAAGCCAGGGTCCCCCTGTGTTCCCCAAGTAAACCCACCCAGATTTCTGGGGGCACTCCCACCACCTGGGGGATTACTGCTGACAGCAATAGGTGGTGTGACAGGAGTAATTGGAGGAACAGTTTTGTTTTTAGCCCTTGGGCAACCGCTGTCAGTTTTCCAATGCCCAGGAGTTTTACACTCATGGCAGTAGGGCTTTTTAGCTGTGGTAGAGGAGGGAGCTTGGGACCCACCACTCTGTGTGGAGTTTTGGGGCCCTGAGGAAGGTTTCTCTTTTTCTTTATCCCCACCCTTCTCTTGAGGCTTGGTGGTATCTTTCTTTTGGTCACCACCCTGGTTTTTAGGCCTGATCCTGGTCCTGACCCATTTATCTGCCCTCTTTCCCAATTCTTGGGGAGAGGTCAAATCTGAGTCTACCAGGTGTTGATGGAGAAGCTGGTTTTGACAATTACTTAAAATCTGCTCTCTCATCATCAAATTGTACAATCCTGTATAATCAGACACCTTACTTCCCAGCAACCAACCCTCCAGAGCCTTAGTGGCACATTCCACATATTCAGACCAGTCCTGAGTCTGTGTCTTCTGGGTGTCTCTGAACATTAACCTGTACTGTTCAGTGGTTAAGCCTAACCCATCAACTAGGACACTCTTCAGGACTCTGTAATTTCTGACATCCTCTTCTCTAACAGTGAGGAGTCTATCTCTGCCTCTCCCCTCAAAGGAGAGCCATAAGATTGCTGCCCACTGGTCTTCAGGAACCTGCTGCACTTTGCAGGCTCTCTCAAGAGCAGTCATCCATTTGTGGATGTCATCCCCACTTTTGTAGGGGGGCACAATCTTGGACAGGTTCCTATTGTCAAAGACCCTATCTTTGTCCCTAGGGACATTGCTGCCACCAGTGGGTATAGACCCACTCTCTCTATGCTGCCTAGCCTTGCTCAGTTTCTCTTCCATCAGGGCTACTTCTAGCTCCTGCTTCCTGATCCTCAGCTGGGCTTCTTGCATCTTGGCCTCATGTTCCCTCCTCTGAGGGGTGGTCATCCTTCTCCTGGAGTGACCTTGAGAGCCTCTAGAGCCATGGGAAGCATTGGAGTCACCTGAGCGATTCCTTTGCCTTCCAAGCCCTGTGTTAAGTCCACTGGGGAGATCCAGTGGGGTGAACCCACTGTCAGTCCCCAATAGCCTTGGTTTAGCTGGGCCAAGTATAACACTTGGCACTAGGCTAGTTCTCCCTTCATCCTCACCACTGTCTGTATCCCCCTCACTTTCCTCCTCTGTAGTATGGTTTTCATCTAAGGGATGGCTATTGAAAAGGGGTACCTCAGTGGCATCTTCAGAAGGGGGGCCTCCTGTTCCTGTCCCTAAGGGGGCTAACTGGGAAGCTCTCTTGAGCTCTCTTTGATTCTCATCATCTTGCAAGAGTGCTCTGAGCACAGCAGAGGTAGGGTTCTTGGGCTGTTTAAGGCCTCTAAGAGTTGCCAAATGCCTGAGCTCATTCTGATTAAGGGTAGCAAAGCTGGATGGTGCCCTCTGGGGGTCACTCTCAACAGAGATGGGTACAGTGGACCCCTCTGCCCCGGCCATTGCTCTTAAGTGTGGGTGGATGTGTTGCAATCTACCTACACTTGGGTTTACCTACTAAACCTATCTAGTAGTTGTAGTCAGGGTGTGCTACTCCCTTTGCTCTACAACAACTAAGTTCAGTAGAACTTAAGTATATCTAATCTTGTTTTATATGTACCTACAGGTACCTATGTGATCTTTCAATTGGTAACCAAGAGATTACAATGGTAAAACACAGCAAGCTCAAATCCAACCGCTGCTCACCAATGTGAGAAGTTGGCCTGGTATATGATGCTCACTAGTTAAAGTGATCACCTTGTACCATGCCAAGCAACCCTTATGGTGTGGTTGTAAGTCAACCTTTTCGGACTAGCTGCCCTAGTGGTAGCGTAGGCTAAGCAGTCTTTGAGGCTAAACTCGTGAAGCGTGTTAAGCCAGCTGTTTTACCAAATGCAACCCCCTTTTATACCAATGAAAGGACACCACACAGATATATATTCAAAATATATATGTATTTATTTCTCAAAGTAACCCCTAGTCTCTTTATGAGCACAGGAGCACAAATCGTCAAACAAGATTATCACAGAATACACAGAAGTTGCACTTTATATGGATAGGCCCTGGTGGCCACTCGAACCATATACTAAAATAGTGGTATAAGTACCACGAACAGAAAAGGGAAAAGGCCTAGGGCCTCTAGAATCGCTGGGCCTACAAGGAGCTAACGTCAGTTAGTGACCAGGAGGTCCACGGGTGGCGTGTGCAGAGCAAATAGTCACACGCGTGCTCCCATAGGTTTCAATGGGTGCGTAAAAAGTACAAAGTTACTGCAAAGGAGATCTTCCGGGTTGACTAGGAACTTAAGATTTGGAACACAGGCACTAGAGATGTATTACTACACATGGGCACCGGAGTACCAGCTTTACCTCACCCACAGGAAGCGGGTGCATAGGCCTCAAAGTGCGTCGGGTTTCTTCTATCTGTTCCGTGGAGCTTGAAGACAAAGATGCTGCAGGCGGTCGGTCCGGGAGAGATGCAGTGGATCCAAGAGTGGATCGGAGATGTTGAAGACCTGTAAGCAGAGGGGACAGTGTTCACAGTCACTAGCCAGTGACCAGCGTGGCACCAGGTGGGTACCAGGCGATGTCGGGTGCAAACAGGTGATGAGGGGTAGCTTGTCTCCGCAGCCACGTGGTCCCTGAAGGTCGACGACGTCCAGGAGTCGGCTCACGAGCTGTCCCACGCAGGCTCTCGCTGTCGGCGGTGTCGGCGACTTGATCGAAGCAAACAAGCCTTGGCAAAAGCAATTGCAGGAGGATTCGGAAATCAGCTGTTGGTTCTGACCAGCAAGGTCAGATGGATTGCTCCTTTGGAGGGGAGCAAGGGCCAGTCTGGAGCAACCAGACCAGCGGTGTTTGTCGTAGATTTCGTCGCCAAGATGGCCACTAGCCAGCGGGCCAGCAACCGGTTAGGCGCGTCGAGTGGCAAAATGCAGAAGGGCCCCACGCAGATCGTGGAGATGCTGGAGGGCTCACCTTTGGTGCAGATGCTGCTCGAGGGTTGGGCTTCTCAGGACCCAAAGCACAACTTGGAGGGAGCCTCGGTTGTTGCACTTGTCAGCTTGTCGTAGTCGTTCCAAGATGGCTGGCTCCACGTGTCTCGGTGCCTCCACGGGTCTCCTCTTTTCAGGGACTGTGGATCGGGCGGTGAGAGGTCTGGAGGTCCAGGTCTTGTCAGTCTCTGGGCTCGGGCTCCGGCGGGAGGCGGCGGCAAAGCAGACGTTGATGCGCTGGATGGTGCTTGCGTTAGCAAGGTGGTCACTCCCTGACCACAGGGGAGATTTTCTTCAGTCTTCTGTGCAGCAGAATGTCGAAGTTCCCGTCTTCTTCTTAGTTTCAAGTTGATTCCAGGATGTCTGAAGTCTTAGGACACAGCTCCTACCTTTATTCGGATTCTAGGGGCCGGACTACCTGCTAGGTCCCTCCCTATGGGTGGGACCAGGAAGGGGGGTGGTTACACCCCCAATCCTTTGTCCAGCTCGCCCCAGGCCCGGGACTGGTGTGCCCCAGGACCGGTTTGAACTGGCATATGCACCGAGGCTCCTTGTGAGCCACAGGCATGTCTGGTTTCTTTCAAGCCCTACCTGACCAATACACAAAATCCTGTCTGGGGTGGTGCACGCACCTCCCCTGGCAGGAAACCCTTTGTCCACACCTCCCAAGCTGGAAGGACTCCCAGCAGCAGGAGGGCAGACTTGTGTCTGTGGTGGCAGCATCCATTTTGTGGAGCTGAGGCTATGTCTGATTTTACCCGGGTTTCAGGTACTGTACATGTCGTGTCCCTCTAGAAGGGTGGAATGCTAACCCCGTCGCCAGAATTGGCGAGGGGTTAGTATTCCAATTCGTATGACACCTTACTCGACATGTTTTGATAAAGCCAAACCAAAGATAGCATTTAACCGCGAGGTTCATAATGCACTTAAGAGTATATGGTATGACGATATCTGGAAACAGTAGAAGGAAGTTGTTCCGACCACTGCAGACAGGCTCAGCTCATGCCAGAGCACCATCTCACATGGAACCAAGCACTCTGCCTTCAGGATTGTTAAGGCCTGCCATAGGAGTGACTTATAGGTTACCAGGTGTCCCATTTAAGGTTAGGTATAGGTATACTACACCTAAGTAAGAGGTGATTACACCAACTTACCCCAGCTGAGTGATCAGCCAGTTGTGTCAAATTGTTAGGCCAAGCCTGGGGTGGCATAATACATGCTGCAGCCCTTGGCAGGCCTTGGGTACACCAATGCCCTGGGTACCTAGTGTACACTGGTACAGGGGCTGACAGGGTGATCCAACCAATTGGGTATGTACCTAGGGTACATGGAGTCCATTTTAAAGAGAGAACAGCCAGGCTGAGATCCTGAATAGCAGGATCTCAGGCCAACTAAGTCGAAAAACCAGCTAGACACTAGGCAAAAATTTGGGGGTAACCATAGTCAGATATCCACCTTCCTACACAGAACATTAACCTGTACTGCTCAGTGGTTAAGCCTAACCCATCAACTAGAACACTCTTCAGGACTCTGTAGTTTCTGACATCCTCTTCTCTAACAGTGAGGAGTCTGTCTCTGCCTCTTCCTTCAAAGGAGAGCCAGAGGATTGCTGCCCACTGATCTTCAGGAACCTGCTGTACTTTGCAGGCTCTCTCAAGAGCAGTTATCCACTTGTGGATGTCATCCCCACTTTTGTAGGGGGGCACAACCTTAGACAGGTTTCTATTGTCGAAAACCCTATCTTTGTCCTTAGGGACAATGCTGCCACCAGTGGGTATAGACCCACTCTCTTTATGCTGTCTAGCCTTGCTAAGTTTCTCTTCCATCAGGGCTACTTCTAGCTCCTGCTTCCTGATCCTCAGCTGGGCCTCTTGCATCTTGGCCTCATGTTCCCTCCTCTGAGGGGTGGTCATCCTTCTCCTGGAGTGACCTTGAGAGCCTCTAGAGCCATGGGAAGCATTGGAGTCACCTGAGCGATTCCTTTGCCTTCCCAGCCCTGTGTTAAGTCCACTGGGGAGATCCAGTGGGTTGAACCCACTGTCAGTCCCCAATAGCCTTGGTTTAGCTGGGCCAAGTATAACACTTGGCACTGGGCTAGTTCTCCCTTCATCCTCACTACTGTCAGTATCCTTTTCACTCTCATCCTCTGTGGTAGGCATCCCATCTAAGGGGTGACTATTGGGAAGGGGTACTTCAGTGGCATCTTTAGAAGGGGGGCCTCCTGTTCCTGTCCCTAAGGGGGCTAACTGGGAAGCTTTCTTGAGTGCTCTCTGATTCTCATCATTCTGTAAGAGCTCCCTGAGCTCAGCAGAGTTTGGGTTCTTGGGCTGTTTAAGGCCTCTAAGAGTTGCCAAATGCCTGAGCTCATTCTGATTAAGGGTAGCAAAGCTGGATGGTGCCCTCTGGGGGTCACTCTCAACAGAGATGGGTACAGTGGACCCCTCTGCCCCGGCCATTGCTCTTAAGTGTGGGTGGATGTGTTGCAATCTACCTACACTTGGGTTTACCTACTAAACCTATCTAGTAGTTGTAGTCAGGGTGTGCTACTCCCTTTGCTCTACAACAACTAAGTTCAGTAGAACTTAAGTATATCTAATCTTGTTTTATATGTACCTACAGGTACCTATGTGATCTTTCAATTGGTAACCAAGAGATTACAATGGTAAAACACAGCAAGCTCAAATCCAACCGCTGCTCACCAATGTGTGAAGTTGGCCTGGTATATGCTGTTCACTAGTTCTAGTGACCACCTTGTACCATGCCAAGCAACCCTTATGGTGTGGTTGTAAGTCAACCTTTTTGGACTAGCTGCCCTAGTGGTAGCGTAGGCTAAGCAGTCTTTGAGGCTAAACTCGTGAAGCGTGTTAAGCCAGCTGTTTTACCAAATGCAACCCCCTTTTATACCAATGAAAGGACACCACACAGATATATATTCAAAATATATATGTATTTATTTATCAAAGTAACCCCTAGTCTCTTTATGAGCACAGGAGCACAAATCGTCAAACAAGATTATCACAGAATACACAGAAGTTGCACTTTATATGGATAGGCCCTGGTGGCCACTCAAACCATATACTAAAATAGTGGTATAAGTACCACGAACAGAAAAGGGAAAAGGCCTAGGGCCTCTAGAATCGCTGGGCCTACAAGGAGCTAACGTCAGTTAGTGACCAGGAGGTCCACGGGTGGCGTGTGCAGAGCAAATAGTCACACGCGTGCTCCCATAGGTTTCAATGGGTGCGTAAAAAGTACAAAGTTACTGCAAAAGGAATCTTCCGGATGACCTAGGAACTTAAGATTTGGAACACAGGCACTAGAGATGTAATACTACACTTGGGCACAGGTGTGCCAGCTTTACCTCACCCACAGGAAGCGGGTGCATAGGCCTCGAAGTGCGTCGGGTTTCTTCTATCTGTTCCGTGGGGCCTGTAGACAAAAGTGCTGCAGGCGGTCGGTCGGGAAGAGATGCAGTGGATCCAAGAGTGGATCGGAGATGTTGAAGACCTGTAAGCAGAGGGGACAGTGTTCACAGTCACTAGCCAGTGACCAGCGTGGCACCAGGTGGGTACCAGGCGATGTCGGGTGCAAACAGGTGATGAGGGGTAGCTTGTCTCCGCAGCCACGTGGTCCCTGGAGGTCGACGACGTCCAGGAGTCGGCTCACGAGCTGTCCCACGCAGGCTCTCGCTGTCGGCGGTGTCGGCGACTTGATCGAAGCAAACAAGCCTTGGCAAAAGCAATTGTAGGAGGATTCGGAAATCAGCTGTTGGTTCTGACCAGCAAGGTCAGAGGGATTGCTCCTTTGGAGGGGAGCAAGGGCCAGTCTGGAGCAACCAGACCAGCGGTGTTTGTCGTAGATTTCGTCGCCAAGATGGCCACTAGCCAGCGGGCCAGCAACCGGTTAGGCGCGTCGAGTGGCAAAATGCAGAAGGGCCCCACGCAGATCGTGGAGATGCTGGAGGGCTCACCTTTGGTGCAGATGCTGCTCGAGGGTTGGGCTTCTCAGGACCCAAAGCACAACTTGGAGGGAGCCTCGGTTGTTGCACTTGTCAGCTTGTCGTAGTCGTTCCAAGATGGCTGGCTCCACGTGTCTCGGTGCCTCCACGGGTCTCCTCTTTGCAGGGACTGTGGATCGGGCGGTGAGAGGTCTGGAGGTCCAGGTCTTGTCAGTCTCTGGGCTCGGGCTCCGGCGGGAGGCGGCGGCAAAGCAGACGGTGATTCGTTGGATGGTGCTTGCGTTAGCAAGGTGGTCACTCCCTGACCACAGGGGAGATTTTCTTCAGTCTTCTGTGCAGCAGAATGTCGAAGTTCCCGTCTTCTTCTTAGTTTCAAGTTGATTCCAGGATGTCTAAAGTCTTAGGACACAGCTCCTACCTTTATTCGGATTCTAGGGGCCGGACTACCTGCTAGGTCCCTCCCTATGGGTGGGACCAGGAAGGGGGGTGGTTACACCCCCAATCCTTTGTCCAGCTCGCCCCAGGCCCGGGACTGGTGTGCCCCAGGACCGGTTTGAACTGGCATATGCCCCGAGGCTCCTTGTGAGCCACAGGCATGTCTGGTTTCTTTCAAGCCCTACCTGACCAATACACAAAATCCTGTCTGGGGTGGTGCATGCACCTCCCCTGGCAGGAAACCCTTTGTCCACACCTCCCAAGCTGGAAGGACTCCCAGCAGCAGGAGGGCAGACTTGTGTCTGTGGTGGCAGCATCCATTTTGTGGAGCTGAGGCTATGTCTGATTTTACCCGGGTTTCAGGTACTGTACATGTCGTGTCCCTCTAGAAGGGTGGAATGCTAACCCCGTCGCCAGAATTGGCGAGGGGTTAGTATTCCAATTCGTATGACACCTTACTCGACATGTTTTGATAAAGCCAAACCAAAGATAGCATTTAACCGCGAGGTTCATAATGCACTTAAGAGTATATGGTATGACGATATCTGGAAACAGCAGAAGGAAGTTGTTCCGACCACTGCAGACAGGCTCAGCTCATGCCAGAGCACCATCTCACATGGAACCAAGCACTCTGCCTTCAGGATTGTTAAGGCCTGCCATAGGAGTGACTTAGAGGTTACCAGGTGTCCCATTTAAGGTTAGGTATAGGTATACTACACCTAAGTAAGAGGTGATTACACCAACTTACCCCAGCTGAGTGATCAGCCAGTTGTGTCAGATTGTTAGGCCAAGCCTGGGGTGGCATAATACATGCTGCAGCCCCTGGCAGGCCTTGGGTACACCAATGCCCTGGGTACCTAGTGTACACTGGTACAGGGGCTGACAGGGTGATCCACTTCCAATTGGTTATGCACCTAGGGTGCATAGTTTTAATTTAGTAGAGAGAACAGCAGGCTGGGGGTCTGATTGGCAGGCCCACAGCCTCAATATGTCAAAAACCAGTGAAGCAAAAAGCAAAAATTTGGGGTGACCATAGGATAGCAGACCCTACTCTCCTACAACTCCACACACTCCACTCCACATACACCACTCCACACATTCCACTCACTCCACTCCACACACTCCACACCACTCCACACACTCAACTCAACTCACTCCACTCACTCCACACACTCCACTCACTCCACTCCACACACTCCACTCTACACACTCCACTCCACTCAACACAATCCACTAGACACACTCGACTCCACACACTCTACTCCACTCCACTCCACACACTCCACTCAACTCACTCCACTCAACTCACTCCACACACTCCACTCACTCCACTCCACTCACTCCACTCCACATGCTCCACTCCACACACTCCACTCCACATACTCCACTCCACACATTCCACTCCACACACTCCACACCACTCCACACACTCAACTCAACTCACTCCACTCACTCCACACACTCCACTCACTCCACTCCACACACTCCACTCCACTCCATACACTCCACACAATCCACTCCACACACTCCACTCCACACACTCCACTCCACACACTCCACTCCACTCCACTCTACTCCACACACTCCACTCCACACACTCCACACACTCCACTCCACTCCACACACTCCACTCCACTCCACACACTCCCCTCCGCACACTCCACTCCACTCCACACACTGAACTCCACTTCACACACTCCACTCTACTCCACACACTCCACTCTACTCGACACAATCCACTCGACACACTCCACTCCACACACTCCACTCCACTCCACACACTCCACTCCACACACTCCACTCCACTCTACTCCACACACTCCACTCTACATACTCCACTCCACACACTCCACTCCACTCCACACACTCCACTTCACACACTCCACTCCACTCCACACACTCCACTCCACATACTCCACTCCACACACTCCACTCCACACACTCCACTCCACACACTCCACTCTACTCCACACACTCCACTCCAATCAACACACTCCACTCCACCCACTTCACACACTCCACTCCACTCCACACACTCTACACACTCCACTCCACTCCACACACTCCACTCCACACACTCCACTCCACACCACTCCACACACTCCACTCCACTCCACACACTCCACTCCACACACTCCACTCCACTCCACTCCACACACTCCACTCCACTCCACACACTCCACTCCACACACTCCACTCCACACACTCTACTCCACACACTCCACTCCAATACACACATTCCACTCCACTCCACTCTACTCTACACACTCCACTCCACACACTCCACACACTCCACCCCACTCCTCACACTCTCCACTCCACTCCTCACACACTCCACTCCACTCCACACACTCCACTCCACACACTCCACTCCACACACTCCACTCCACACACTCCACTCCACATACTCCACACACTCCACTCCACACACTCCACTCCAATCACTCCACTGCACACACTCCACTCCACTCCATTCCACACACTCTACTCCACTCCACACACTCCACTCCACACACTCCACTCCACACCACTCCACACACTCCACTCCACTCCACACACTCCACTCCACACACTCCACTCCACACACTCCACTCCACTCCACACACTCCACTCCACTCCACACACTCCACTCCACACACTCCACTCCACACACTCCACTCCAATACACACATTCCACTCCACTCCACTCCACTCTACTCTACACACTCCACTCCACACACTCAACACACTCCACCCCACTCCTCACACTCTCCACTCCACTCCTCACACACTCCACTCCACTCCACACACTCCACTCCACACACTCCACTCCACACACTCCACTCCACACACTCCACTCCACACACTCCACACATTCCACTCCACACACTCCACTCCAATCACTCCACTGCACACACTCCACTCCACTCCATTCCACACACTCTACTCCACTCCACACACTCCACTCCACACACTCCACTCCACACACTCCTTTCCACACACTCCACTCCACTCCACACACTCCACTCCACACCACCCACTCAACTCTCTCCACTCCACTCACTCCACACACTCCACTCACTCCACTCCACACACTCCACTCCACATACACCACTCCACACACTCCACTCACTCCACTCCACACACTCCACACCACTCCACACACTCAACTCAACTCACTCCACTCACTCCACACACTCCACTCACTCCACTCCACACACTCCACTCTACACACTCCACTCCACTCAACACAATCCACTAGACACACTCCACTCCACACACTCTACTCCACTCCACTCCACACACTCCACTCAACTCACTCCACTCAACTCACTCCACACACTCCACTCACTCCACTCCACTCACTCCACTCCACATGCTCCACTCCACACACTCCACTCCACATACTCCACTCCACACATTCCACTCCACACACTCCACACCACTCCACACACTCAACTCAACTCACTCCACTCACTCCACACACTCCACTCACTCCACTCCACACACTCCACTCCATACACTCCACACAATCCACTCCACACACTCCACTCCACACACTCCACTCCACACACTCCACTCCACTCCACTCTACTCCACACACTCCACTCCACACACTCCACACACTCCACTCCACTCCACACACTCCACTCCACTCCACACACTCCCCTCCGCACACTCCACTCCACTCCACACATTGAACTCCACTTCACTCACTCCACTCTACTCCACACACTCCACTCTACTCGACACAATCCACTCGACATACTCCACTCCACACACTCCACTCCACTCCACACACTCCACTCCACACACTCCACTCCACTCTACTCCACACACTCCACTCCACATACTCCACTCCACACACTCCACTCCACTCCACACACTCCACTTCACACACTCCACTCCACTCCACACACTCCACTCCACATACTCCACTCCACACACTCCACTCCACACACTCCACTCCACACACTCCACTCTACTCCACACACTCCACTCCAATCAACACACTCCACTCCACCCACTTCACACACTCCACTCCACTCCACACACTCTACACACTCCACTCCACTCCACACACTCCACTCCACACACTCCACTTCACACCACTCCACACACTCCACTCCACTCCACACACTCCACTCCACACACTCCACTCCACTCCACTCCACACACTCCACTCCACTCCACACACTCCACTCCACTCCACACACTCCACTCCACACACTCCACTCCAATCACTCCACTGCACACACTCCACTCCACTCCACTCTACAAACTCCACTCCACACACTCCACTTCACACACTCCACTCCAATCACTCCACTGCACACACTCCACTCCACTCCACTCTACAAACTCCACTCCACACACTCCACTTCACACACTCGACTCCACTCCACTCCACACACACCACTCCACACACTCCACTCCACACATTCTACTCCACTCCACACACTCCACTCCACAGACTCCACTCCAGTCCACATACTCCACACACTCCACTCCACTCCACACACTCCACTCCTCACACTCCACTCCACTCCACACACTTCACTCCACACACCCTACTCCACTCCACACACTCCACTCCACACACTCCACTCCACACACTCCTTTCCACACCACACACTCCTCACACTCCACTCCACTCACTCCACTCCACACACTCCACTCCACACACTCTACTCCACTCCACACACTCCACACACTCCACTCTACTCCACACACTCCACTCCACACACTCCACACACTCCACTCCACACACTCCACTCCACCCCACACACTCCACTCCGCACACTCCACTCCACTACACACACTGAACTCCACTTCACACACTCCACTCTACTCCACACACTCCACTCTACTCGGCACAATCCACTCGACACACTCCACTCCACACACTCCACTCCACTCCACACACTCCACTCTACACACTCCACTCCACTCTACTCCACACACTCCACTCCACACACTCCACTCCACACACTCCACTCCACACACTCCACTTCACACACTCCACTCCACTCCACACACTCCACTCCACATACTCCAATCCACATAATCCACTCCACACACTCCACTCCACACACTCCACTCTACTCCACACACTCCACTCCAATCAACACACTCCACTCCACCCACTTCACACACTCCACTCCACTCCACACACTCTACACACTCCACTCCACGCACTCCACTCCACACACTCCACTCTACACCACTCCACACACTCCACTCCACTCCACACACTCCACTCCACACACTCCACTCCACACACTCCACTCCACTCCACTCCACACACTCCACTCCACTCCACACACTCCACTCCACACACTCCACTCCACACACTCCACTCCAATACACACATTCCACTCCACTCCACTCTACTCTACACACTCCACTCCACACACTCAACACACTCCACCCCACTCCTCACACTCTCCACTCCACTCCTCACACACTCCACTCCACTCCACACACTCCACTCCACACCACACACTCCACTCCACACACTCCACTCCACACACTCCACACACTCCACTCCACACACTCCACTCCAATCACTCCACTGCACACACTCCACTCCACTCCATTCCACACACTCTACTCCACTCCACACACTCCACTCCACACACTCCACTCCACACACTCCTTTCCACACACTCCACTCCACTCCACACACTCCACTCCACACCACCCACTCAACTCTCTCCACTCCACTCACTCCACACACTCCACTCACTCCACTCCACACACTCCACTCCACATACACCACTCCACACACTCCACTCACTCCACTCCACACACTCCACACCACTCCACACACTCAACTCAACTCACTCCACTCACTCCACACACTCCACTCACTCCACTCCACACACTCCACTCTACACACTCTACTCCACTCAACACAATCCACTAGACACACTCGACTCCACACACTCTACTCCACTCCACTCCACACACTCCACTCAACTCACTCCACTCAACTCACTCCACACACTCCACTCACTCCACTCCACTCACTCCACTCCACATGCTCCACTCCACACACTCCACTCCACATACTCCACTCCACACATTCCACTCCACACACTCCACAACACTCCACACACTCAACTCAACTCACTCCACTCACTCCACACACTCCACTCACTCCACTCCACACACTCCACTCCACTCCATACACTCCACACAATCCACTCCACACACTCCACTCCACACACTCCACTCCACACACTCCACTCCACTCCACTCTACTCCACACACTTCACTCCACACACTCCACACACTCCACTCCACTCCACACACTCCACTCCACTCCACACACTCCCCTCCGCACACTCCACTCCACTCCACACACTGAACTCCACTTCACACACTCCACTCTACTCCACACACTCCACTCTACTCGACACAATCCACTCGACACACTCCACTCCACACACTCCACTCCACTCCACACACTCCACTCCACACACTCCACTCCACTCTACTCCACACACTCCACTCCACATACTCCACTCCACACACTCCACTCCACTCCACACACTCCACTTCACACACTCCACTCCACTCCACACACTCCACTCCACATACTCCACTCCACACACTCCACTCCACACACTCCACTCCACACACTCCACTCTACTCCACACACTCCACTCAAATCAACACACTCCACTCCACCCACTTCACACACTCCACTCCACTCCACACACTCTACACACTCCACTCCACTCCACACACTCCACTCCACACCACTCCACACACTCCACTCCACTCCACACACTCCACTCCACACACTCCACTCCACTCCACTCCACACACTCCACTCCACTCCACATACTCCACTCCACACACTCCACTCCACACACTCTACTCCACACACTCCACTCCAATACACACATTCCACTCCACTCCACTCTACTCTACACACTCCACTCCACACACTCCACACACTCCACCCCACTCCTCACACTCTCCACTCCACTCCTCACACACTCCACTCCACTCCACACACTCCACTCCACACACTCCACTCCAAACACTCCACTCCACACACTCCACTCCACACACTCCACACACTCCACTCCACACACTCCACTCCAATCACTCCACTGCACACACTCCACTCCACTCCACTCTACAAACTCCACTCCACACACTCCACTTCACACACTCGACTCCACTCCACACACACCACTCCACACACTCCACTCCACACATTCTACTCCACTCCACACACTCCACTCCACAGACTCCACTCCAGTCCACATACTCCACACACTCCACTCCACTCCACACACTCCACTCCTCACACTCCACTCCACTCCACACACTTCACTCCACACACCCTACTCCACTCCACACACTCCACTCCACACACTCCACTCCACACACTCCTTTCCACACACTCCACTCCACACACTCCACTCAACTCTCTCCACTCCACTCACTCCACACACTCCACTCACTCCACTCCACACACTCCACTCCACATACTCCACTCCACACACTCCACTCCACACACTCTACTCCACACACTCCACTCCACACACTCCACACCACTCCACACAGTCAACTCAACTCACTCCACTCACGCCATACACTCCACTCACTCCACTCCACACACTCAACTCTACACACTTATGAGAAGTTGGCCTGGTATATGATGCTCACTAGTTAAAGTGATCACCTTGTACCATGCCAAGCAACCCTTATGGTGTGGTTGTAAGTCAACCTTTTCGGACTAGCTGCCCTAGTGGTAGCGTAGGCTAAGCAGTCTTTGAGGCTAAACTCGTGAAGCGTGTTAAGCCAGCTGTTTTACCAAATGCAACCCCCTTTTATACCAATGAAAGGACACCACACAGATATATATTCAAAATATATATGTATTTATTTCTCAAAGTAACCCCTAGTCTCTTTATGAGCACAGGAGCACAAATCGTCAAACAAGATTATCACAGAATACACAGAAGTTGCACGTTATATGGATAGGCCCTGGTGGCCACTCAAACCATATACTAAAATAGTGGTATAAGTACCACGAACAGAAAAGGGAAAAGGCCTAGGGCCTCTAGAATCGCTGGGCCTACAAGGAGCTAACGTCAGTTAGTGACCAGGAGGTCCACGGGTGGCGTGTGCAGAGCAAATAGTCACACGCGTGCTCCCATAGGTTTCAATGGGTGCGTAAAAAGTACAAAGTTACTGCAAAGGAGATCTTCCGGGTTGACTAGGAACTTAAGATTTGGAACACAGGCACTAGAGATGTATTACTACACATGGGCACCGGAGTACCAGCTTTACCTCACCCACAGGAAGCGGGTGCATAGGCCTCAAAGTGCGTCGGGTTTCTTCTATCTGTTCCGTGGAGCTTGAAGGCAAAGATGCTGCAGGCGGTCGGTCCGGGAGAGATGCAGTGGATCCAAGAGTGGATCGGAGATGTTGAAGACCTGTAAGCAGAGGGGACAGTGTTCACAGTCACTAGCCAGTGACCAGCGTGGCACCAGGTGGGTACCAGGCGATGTCGGGTGCAAACAGGTGATGAGGGGTAGCTTGTCTCCGCAGCCACGTGGTCCCTGAAGGTCGACGACGTCCAGGAGTCGGCTCACGAGCTGTCCCACGCAGGCTCTCGCTGTTGGCGGTGTCGGCGACTTGATCGAAGCAAACAAGCCTTGGCAAAAGCAATTGCAGGAGGATTCGGAAATCAGCTGTTGGTTCTGACCAGCAAGGTCAGAGGGATTGCTCCTTTGGAGGGGAGCAAGGGCCAGTCTGGAGCAACCAGACCAGCGGTGTTTGTCGTAGATTTCGTCGCCAAGATGGCCACTAGCCAGCGGGCCAGCAACCGGTTAGGCGCGTCGAGTGGCAAAATGCAGAAGGGCCCCACGCAGATCGTGGAGATGCTGGAGGGCTCACCTTTGGTGCAGATGCTGCTCGAGGGTTGGGCTTCTCAGGACCCAAAGCACAACTTGGAGGGAGCCTCGGTTGTTGCACTTGTCAGCTTGTCGTAGTCATTCCAAGATGGCTGGCTCCACGTGTCTCGGTGCCTCCACGGGTCTCTTCTTCTCAGGGACTGTGGATCGGGCGGTGAGAGGTCTGGAGGTCCAGGTCTTGTCAGTCTCTGGGCTCGGGCTCCGGCGGGAGGCGGCGGCAAAGCAGACGTTGATGCGCTGGATGGTGCTTGCGTTAGCAAGGTGGTCACTCCCTGACCACAGGGGAGATTTTCTTCAGTCTTCTGTGCAGCAGAATGTCGAAGTTCCCGTCTTCTTCTTAGTTTCAAGTTGATTCCAGGAGGTCTGAAGTCTTAGGACACAGCTCCTACCTTTAAGCGGATTCTAGGGGCCGGACTACCTGCTAGGTCCCTCCCTAAGGGTGGGACCAGGAAGGGGGGTGGTTACACCCCCAATCCTTTGTCCAGCTCGCCCCAGGCCCGGGACTGGTGTGCCCCAGGACCGGTTTGAACTGGCATATGCACCGAGGCTCCTTGTGAGCCACAGGCATGTCTGGTTTCTTTCAAGCCCTACCTGACCAATACACAAAATCCTGTCTGGGGTGGTGCATGCACCTCCCCTGGCAGGAAACCCTTTGTCCACACCTCCCAAGCTGGAAGGACTCCCAGCAGCAGGAGGGCAGACTTGTGTCTGTGGTGGCAGCATCCATTTTGTGGAGCTGAGGCTATGTCTGATTTTACCCGGGTTTCAGGCACTGTACATGTCGTGTCCCTCTAGAAGGGTGGAATGCTAACCCCGTCGCCAGAATTGGCGAGGGGTTAGTATTCCAATTCGTATGACACCTTACTCGACATGTTTTGATAAAGCCAAACCAAAGATAGCATTTAACCGCGAGGTTCATAATGCACTTAAGAGTATATGGTATGACGATATCTGGAAACAGTAGAAGGAAGTTGTTCCGACCACTGCAGACAGGCTCAGCTCATGCCAGAGCACCATCTCACATGGAACCAAGCACTCTGCCTTCAGGATTGTTAAGGCCTGCCATAGGAGTGACTTATAGGTTACCAGGTGTCCCATTTAAGTTTAGGTATAGGTATACTACACCTAAGTAAGAGGTGATTACACCAACTTACCCCAGCTGAGTGATCAGCCAGTTGTGTCAGATTGTTAGGCCAAGCCTGGGGTGGCATAATACATGCTTCAGCCCCTGGCAGGCCTTGGATACACCAATGCCCTGGGTACCTAGTGTACACTGGTACAGGGGCTGACAGGGTGATCCAACCAATTGGGTATGTACCTAGGGTACATGGAGTCCATTTTACAGAGAGAGCAGATAGACTGAGAGCCTGAATGGCAGGATCTCAGGCCAACTAAGTCGAAAAACCAGCTAGACACTAGGCAAAAATTTGGGGGTAACCATAGTCAGATATCCACCTTCCTACACAACCCCCCCCAAACGAAGGGAGATAAGGCTGACCTTGACCAGGTAAGCCTATATTGCCCAAGTGGCCATATAAGGAGGAACCAGCACTGGCATGGTTACCCCCTGTCTCATGGTCCACTAAGCAATCCCTCACCCTAAGGGTATCAGAGGGTCTCCACCATAGGGAATCTCTACCTGTGGTGTGTCTTGGCAAAGTAAAAGGCTGGTGTTGAGATGGAGTACTGAAGTGAGTGTCCTCAAAGTGAGGCCTCAGCTTCCTCCAATCATCCTCCACCATGGATGCCTTTCTTTCTTTAACTGAGTGCACTGTGCTCTCAGGGTCAGCCTCTGGCTACCTAAAGCTGGAGGCTGGGTCCCTTTTGTGGGCTTACTGGAGGGACAGGTCAGGTTTGGGGCCCTAAGGTCCCATGTTTGTCTGTGCCCAACAGAATCCCCCTGGGGGAGGTCCCTAACTACCTGTAAAGGAGATCCCTCAGGAATGTTTTTACCCATCACCTGACTAGGGCTACTAGCCAGGCAATCCTCATTCTTTTGATGGGGGGGTTCTTGTGGACAGGGGCCCTCTGGGGGTCCACTGGCCTCCCTGACCTCTGCAGCCCTGGGCTGACTGAGGCAGGGTAGAGAGAGGCAGGCTACCTGCACCAGACTGGATCCCACCTTGGAAGGGGCCACTGACATCAGAGGCTCTGCCAGGCCAGGCCTGGCTACCTCTGGGGCAGTTCCTTCACAAGGGGTGAGGTCAGATCCCTGAGGAGGCTGACCTTTTCCTAATGTCTGGGGAGAGGGAGACTTTTCTTCCTCCCCACTACTCTCAGTTTGTGTGGAGTGATCCATTGCTTCAGGCTTCACTACACCTATGTCAGTCTGAGTATAGGCTGAGACCATTACAGCCTTGCCAACCTTTTCAGGGGGGCACTCAGTTTGTGTTTGAGCTGTGACTGTCACAGCTCTGCCAGTCCCTACAGGGAAGTCTGTCTGTGCCTGGGCTGTGGCTACCACTGCCCTTCCAACCTTTTCAGGGAGGAAATCTATTTGGACAGGGGTTGTGAATGGCTCAACCCCCCTACCCTTTTGTGAAAGGCCTACCATTTTAGAATGGGTGTCTTGTTCAACTCCAGCCCAAGCTGAGAGTTCTAAGTCATTCCCCAGTAAGCAGTCTACAGGCAAGGTTGGGGACACTGCTACCCTTTTAGGGCCAGTGACCCCTCCCCAGCTGAGACATACCTCTGCCATGGGATGACTGTTCTGTTTGCCATCAATGTTAGTCACCTGGTAGGAGAAACCGGGCAAAAGCTGCTCAGAGGGAACTAGCCAATGGGCCACCATTGTGATGCTAGCCCCAGTGTCTCTGTAGGTGTGAGAAGTTGGCCTGGTATATGATGCTCACTAGTTAAAGTGATCACCTTGTACCATGCCAAGCAACCCTTATGGTGTGGTTGTAAGTCAACCTTTTCGGACTAGCTGCCCTAGTGGTAGCGTAGGCTAAGCAGTCTTTGAGGCTAAACTCGTGAAGCGTGTTAAGCCAGCTGTTTTACCAAATGCAACCCCCTTTTATACCAATGAAAGGACACCACACAGATATATATTCAAAATATATATGTATTTATTTCTCAAAGTAACCCCTAGTCTCTTTATGAGCACAGGAGCACAAATCGTCAAACAAGATTATCACAGAATACACAGAAGTTGCACGTTATATGGATAGGCCCTGGTGGCCACTCAAACCATATACTAAAATAGTGGTATAAGTACCACGAACAGAAAAGGAAAAAGGCCTAGGGCCTCTAGAATCGCTGGGCCTACAAGGAGCTAACGTCAGTTAGTGACCAGGAGGTCCACGGGTGGCGTGTGCAGAGCAAATAGTCACACGCGTGCTCCCATAGGTTTCAATGGGTGCGTAAAAAGTACAAAGTTACTGCAAAAGGAATCTTCCGGATGACCTAGGAACTTAAGATTTGGAACACAGGCACTAGAGATGTAATACTACACTTGGGCACAGGAGTGCCAGCTTTACCTCACCCACAGGAAGCGGGTGCATAGGCCTCGAAGTGCGTCGGGTTTCTTCTATCGGTTCCGTGGGGCCTGTAGACAAAAGTGCTGCAGGCGGTCGGTCGGGAAGAGATGCAGTGGATCCAAGAGTGGATCGGAGATGTTGAAGACCTGTAAGCAGAGGGGACAGTGTTCACAGTCACTAGCCAGTGACCAGCGTGGCACCAGGGGGGTACCAGGCGATGTCGGGTGCAAACAGGAAGGAAGGTGTAGCTTGACTCTGCAGCCACGTGGTCCCTGAAGGTCGACGACGTCCAGGAGTCGAGTCACGAGCTGTCCGACGCAGGCTCTCGCTGTCGGCGGTGTCGGCGACTTGATCGAAGCAAACAAGCCTTGGCAAAAGCAATTGTTGTAGGCAAGGAGTTTAAGCTGATGGTTCTGACCAGCAAGGTCAAAGGAACTGCTCCTTTGGAGGGGAGCAAGGGCCCGTCTGGAGCAACCAGACCAGCGGTGTTTGTCGTAGATTTCGTCGCCAAGATGGCCACTAGCCAGCGGGCCAGCAACCGGTTAGGCGCGTCGAGTGGCAAAATGCAGAAGGGCCCCACGCAGATCGTGGAGATGCTGGAGGGCTCACCTTTGGTGCAGATGCTGCTCGAGGGTTGGGCTTCTCAGGACCCAAAGCACAACTTGGAGGGAGCCTCGGTTGTTGCACTTGTCAGCTTGTCGTAGTCGTTTCAAGATGGCTGGCTCCACGTGTCTCGGTGCCTCCACGGGTCTCCTCTTTGCAGGGACTGTGGATCGGGCGGTGAGAGGTCTGGAGGTCCAGGTCTTGTCAGTCTCTGGGCTCGGGCTCCGGCGGGAGGCGGCGGCAAAGCAGACGTTGATTCGCTGGATGGTGCTTGCGTTAGCAAGGTGGTCACTCCCTGACCACAGGGGAGATTTTCTTCAGTCTTCTGTGCAGCAGAATGTCGAAGTTCCCGTCTTCTTCTTAGTTTCAAGTTGATTCCAGGATGTCTGAAGTCTTAGGACACAGCTCCTACCTTTATTCGGATTCTAGGGGCCGGACTACCTGCTAGGTCCCTCCCTATGGGTGGGACCAGGAAGGGGGGTGGTTACACCCCCAACCCTTTGTCCAGCTCGCCCCAGGCCCGGGACTGGTGTGCCCCAGGACCGGTTTGAACTGGCATATGCACCGAGGCTCCTTGTGAGCCACAGGCATGTCTGGTTTCTTTCAAGCCCTACCTGACCAATACACAAAATCCTGTCTGGGGTGGTGCACGCACCTCCCCTGGCAGGAAACCCTTTGTCCACACCTCCCAAGCTGGAAGGACTCCCAGCAGCAGGAGGGCAGACTTGTGTCTGTGGTGGCAGCATCCATTTTGTGGAGCTGAGGCTATGTCTGATTTTACCCGGGTTTCAGGTACTGTACATGTCGTGTCCCTCTAGAAGGGTGGAATGCTAACCCCGTCGCCAGAATTGGCGAGGGGTTAGTATTCCAATTCGTATGACACCTTACTCGACATGTTTTGATAAAGCCAAACCAAAGATAGCATTTAACCGCGAGGTTCATAATGCACTTAAGAGTATATGGTATGACGATATCTGGAAACAGTAGAAGGAAGTTGTTCCGACCACTGCAGACAGGCTCAGCTCATGCCAGAGCACCATCTCACATGGAACCAAGCACTCTGCCTTCAGGATTGTTAAGGCCTGCCATAGGAGTGACTTATAGGTTACCAGGTGTCCCATTTAAGGTTAGGTATAGGTATACTACACCTAAGTAAGAGGTGATTACACCAACTTACCCCAGCTGAGTGATCAGCCAGTTGTGTCAGATTGTTAGGCCAAGCCTGGGGTGGCATAATACATGCTGCAGCCCTTGGCAGGCCTTGGGTACACCAATGCCCTGGGTACCTAGTGTACACTGGTACAGGGGCTGACAGGGTGATCCAACCAATTGGGTATGTACCTAGGGTACATGGAGTCCATTTTAAAGAGAGAACAGCCAGGCTGAGATCCTGAATAGCAGGATCTCAGGCCAACTAAGTCGAAAAACCAGCTAGACACTAGGCAAAAATTTGGGGGTAACCATAGTCAGATATCCACCTTCCTACACAACCCCCCCCCAAACGAAGGGAGATAAGGCTGACCTTGACCAGGTAAGCCTATATTGCCCAAGTGGCCATATAAGGAGGAACCAGCACTGGCATGGTTACCCCCTGTCTCATGGTCCACTAAGCAATCCCTCACCCTAAGGGTATCAGAGGGTCTCCACCATAGGGAATCTCTACCTTTGGTGTGTCTTGGCAAAGTAAAAGGCTGGTGTTGAGATGGAGTACTGAAGTGAGTGTCCTCAAAGTGAGGCCTCAGCTTCCTCCAATCCCCCTCCACCATGGATGCCTTTCTTTCCTTAACTGAGTTGCACTGTGCTCTCAGGGTCAGCCTCTGGCTACCTAAAGCTGGAGGCTGGGTCCCTTTTGTGGGCTTACTGGAGGGACAGGTCAGGTTTGGGGCCCTAAGGTCCCAGGTTTGCCTGTGCCCAACAGAATCCCTCTGGGGGGGGTCCCTAACTACCTGTAAAGGAGATCCCTCAGGAATGTTTTTACCCATCACCTGACTAGGGCTACTAGCCAGGCAATCCTCATTCTTTTGATGGGGGGGTGTAGGAAGGTGGATATCTGACTATGGTTACCCCCAAATTTTTGCCTAGTGTCTAGCTGGTTTTTCGACTTAGTTGGCCTGAGATCCTGCCATTCAGGCTCTCAGGCTATCTGCTCTCTCTGTAAAATGGACTCCATGTACCCTAGGTACATACCCAATTGGTTGGATCACCCTGTCAGCCCCTGTACCAGTGTACACTAGGTACCCAGGGCATTGGTGTATCCAAGGCCTGCCAGGGGCTGAAGCATGTATTATGCCACCCCAGGCTTGGCCTAACAATCTGACACAACTGGCTGATCACTCAGCTGGGGTAAGTTGGTGTAATCACCTCTTACTTAGGTGTAGTATACCTATACCTAAACTTAAATGGGACACCTGGTAACCTATAAGTCACTCCTATGGCAGGCCTTAACAATCCTGAAGGCAGAGTGCTTGGTTCCATGTGAGATGGTGCTCTGGCATGAGCTGAGCCTGTCTGCAGTGGTCGGAACAACTTCCTTCTACTGTTTCCAGATATCGTCATACCATATACTCTTAAGTGCATTATGAACCTCGCGGTTAAATGCTATCTTTGGTTTGGCTTTATCAAAACATGTCGAGTAAGGTGTCATACGAATTGGAATACTAACCCCTCGCCAATTCTGGCGACGGGGTTAGCATTCCACCCTTCTAGAGGGACACGACATGTACAGTGCCTGAAACGCGGGTAAAATCAGACATAGCCTCAGCTCCACAAAATGGATGCTGCCACCACAGACACAAGTCTGCCCTCCTGCTGCTGGGAGTCCTTCCAGCTTGGGAGGTGTGGACAAAGGGTTTCCTGCCAGGGGAGGTGCGTGCACCACCCCAGACAGGATTTTGTGTATTGGTCAGGTAGGGCTTGAAAGAAACCAGACATGCCTGTGGCTCACAAGGAGCCTCGGTGCATATGCCAGTTCAAACCGGTCCTGGGGCACACCAGTCCCGGGCCTGGGGCGAGCTGGACAAAGGATTGGGGGTGTAACCACCCCCCTTCCTGGTCCCACCCATAGGGAGGGACCTAGCAGGTAGTCCGGCCCCTAGAATCCGAATAAAGGTAGGAGCTGTGTCCTAAGACTTTAGACATCCTGGAATCAACTTGAAACTAAGAAGAAGACGGGAACTTCGACATTCTGCTGCACAGAAGACTGAAGAAAATCTCCCCTGTGGTCAGGGAGTGACCACCTTGCTAACGCAAGCACCATCCAGCGAATCACCGTCTGCTTTGCCGCCGCCTCCCGCCGGAGCCCGAGCCCAGAGACTGACAAGACCTGGACCTCCAGACCTCTCACCGCCCGATCCACAGTCCCTGCAAAGAGGAGACCCGTGGAGGCACCGAGACACGTGGAGCCAGCCATCTTGGAACGACTACGACAAGCTGACCAGTGCAACAACCGAGGCTCCCTCCAAGTTGTGCTTTGGGTCCTGAGAAGCCCAACCCTCGAGCAGCATCTGCACCAAAGGTGAGCCCTCCAGCATCTCCACGATCTGCGTGGGGCCCTTCTGCATTTTGCCACTCGACGCGCCTAACCGGTTGCTGGCCCGCTGGCTAGTGGCCATCTTGGCGACGAAATCTACGACAAACACCGCTGGTCTGGTTGCTCCAGACTGGCCCTTGCTCCCCTCCAAAGGAGCAATCCATCTGACCTTGCTGGTCAGAACCAACAGCTGATTTCCGAATCCTCCTGCAATTGCTTTTGCCAAGGCTTGTTTGCTTCGATCAAGTCGCCGACACCGCCGACAGCGAGAGCCTGCGTGGGACAGCTCGTGAGCCGACTCCTGGACGTCGTCGACCTTCAGGGACCACGTGGCTGCGGAGACAAGCTACCCCTCATCACCTGTTTGCACCCGACATCGCCTGGTACCCACCTGGTGCCACGCTGGTCACTGGCTAGTGACTGTGAACACTGTCCCCTCTGCTTACAGGTCTTCAACATCTCCGATCCACTCTTGGATCCACTGCATCTCTTCCCGACCGACCGCCTGCAGCACTTTTGTCTACAGGCCCCACGGAACAGATAGAAGAAACCCGACGCACTTCGAGGCCTATGCACCCGCTTCCTGTGGGTGAGGTAAAGCTGGCACACCTGTGCCCAAGTGTAGTATTACATCTCTAGTGCCTGTGTTCCAAATCTTAAGTTCCTAGGTCATCCGGAAGATTCCTTTTGCAGTAACTTTGTACTTTTTACGCACCCATTGAAACCTATGGGAGCACGCGTGTGACTATTTGCTCTGCACACGCCACCCGTGGACCTCCTGGTCACTAACTGACGTTAGCTCCTTGTAGGCCCAGCGATTCTAGAGGCCTTAGGCCTTTTCCCTTTTCTGTTCGTGGTACTTATACCACTATTTTAGTATATGGTTTGAGTGGCCACCAGGGCCTATCCATATAAAGTGCAACTTCTGTGTATTCTGTGATAATCTTGTTTGACGATTTGTGCTCCTGTGCTCATAAAGAGACTAGGGGTTACTTTGAGAAATAAATACATATATATTTTGAATATATATCTGTGTGGTGTCCTTTCATTGGTATAAAAGGGGGTTGCATTTGGTAAAACAGCTGGCTTAACACGCTTCACGAGTTTAGCCTCAAAGACTGCTTAGCCTACGCTACCACTAGGGCAGCTAGTCCAAAAAGGTTGACTTACAACCACACCATAAGGGTTGCTTGGCATGGTACAAGGTGGTCACTAGAACTAGTGAACAGCATATACCAGGCCAACTTCTCACATTGGTGAGCAGCGGTTGGATTTGAGCTTGCTGTGTTTTACCATTGTAATCTCTTGGTTACCAATTGAAAGATCACATAGGTACCTGTAGGTACATATAAAACAAGATTAGATATACTTAAGTTCTACTGAACTTAGTTGTTGTAGAGCAAAGGGAGTAGCACACCCTGACTACAACTACTAGATAGGTTTAGTAGGTAAACCCAAGTGTAGGTAGATTGCAACACATCCACCCACACTTAAGAGCAATGGCCGGGGCAGAGGGGTCCACTGTACCCATCTCTGTTGAGAGTGACCCCCAGAGGGCACCATCCAGCTTTGCTACCCTTAATCAGAATGAGCTCAGGCATTTGGCAACTCTTAGAGGCCTTAAACAGCCCAAGAACCCAAACTCTGCTGAGCTCAGAGAGCTCTTACAGAATGATGAGAATCAGAGAGCACTCAAGAAAGCTTCCCAGTTAGCCCCCTTAGGGACAGGAACAGGAGGCCCCCCTTCTGAAGATGCCACTGAAGTACCCCTTCCCAATAGTCACCCCTTAGATGGGATGCCTACCACAGAGGAAGAAAGTGATGGGGATACAGATGTGAGTGGGGATGAAGGGAGAACTAGCCCAGTGCCAAGTGTTATACTTGGCCCAGCTAAACTAAGGCTATTGGGGACTGACAGTGGGTTCACCCCATTGGATCTCCCCAGTGGACTTAACACAGGGCTTGGAAGGCAAAGGAATCGCTCAGGTGACTCCAATGCTTCCCATGGCTCTAGAGGCTCTCAAGGTCACTCCAGAAGGAGACTGACCACCCCTCAGAGGAGGGAACATGAGGCCAGAATGCAGGAAGCCCAGCTGAGGATCAGGAAGCAGGAGCTAGAAGTAGCCCTGATGGAAGAAAAACTGAGCAAGGCTAGGCAGCATAGAGAGAGTGGGTCTATACCCACTGGTGGCAGCAATGTCCCTAGGGACAAAGATAGGGTCTTTGACAATAGGAACCTGTCCAAGATTGTGCCCCCCTACAAAAGTGGGGATGACATCCACAAATGGATGACTGCTCTTGAGAGAGCCTGCAAAGTGCAGCAGGTTCCTGAAGACCAGTGGGCAGCAATCTTATGGCTCTCCTTTGAGGGGAGAGGCAGAGATAGACTCCTCACTGTTAGAGAAGAGGATGTCAGAAATTACAGAGTCCTGAAGAGTGTCCTAGTTGATGGGTTAGGCTTAACCACTGAACAGTACAGGTTAATGTTCAGAGACACCCAGAAGACACAGACTCAGGACTGGTCTGAATATGTGGAATGTGCCACTAAGGCTTTGGAGGGTTGGTTGCTGGGAAGTAAGGTGTCTGATTATACAGGATTGTACAATTTGATGATGAGAGAGCAGATTTTAAGTAATTGTCAAAACCAGCTTCTCCATCAACACCTGGTAGACTCAGATTTGACCTCTCCCCAAGAATTGGGAAAGAGGGCAGATAAATGGGTCAGGACCAGGATCAGGCCTAAAAACCAGGGTGGTGACCAAAAGAAAGATACCACCAAGCCTCAAGAGAAGGGTGGGGATAAAGAAAAAGAGAAACCGTCCTCAGGGCCCCAAAACTCCACACAGGGTGGTGGGTCCCAAGCTCCCTCCTCTACCACAGCTAAAAAGCCCTACTGCCATGAGTGTAAAACTCCTGGGCATTGGAAAACTGACAGCGGTTGCCCAAGGGCTAAAAACAAAACTGTTCCTCCAATTACTCCTGTCACACCACCTATTACTGTCAGCAGTAATCCCCCAGGTGGTGGGAGTGCCCCCAGAAATCTGGGTGGGTTTACTTGGGGAACACAGGGGGACCCTGGCTTAGCCAATTCCCCTACAGCAACCACTCTTGTCTGTGATGGTGGCATGGGGTTTGCCAACTTCACTGCCTGTCCCAACACTTTGGGTAGGTACAGACAGGAGCCCTACATCAATGGTACAAAAGCTGAGGCCTACAGAGACACTGGGGCTAGCATCACAATGGTGGCCCATTGGCTAGTTCCCTCTGAGCAGCTTTTGCCCGGTTTCTCCTACCAGGTGACTAACATTGATGGCAAACAGAACAGTCATCCCATGGCAGAGGTATGTCTCAGCTGGGGAGGGGTCACTGGCCCTAAAAGGGTAGCAGTGTCCCCAACCTTGCCTGTAGACTGCTTACTGGGGAATGACTTAGAACTCTCAGCTTGGGCTGGAGTTGAACAAGACACCCATTCTAAAATGGTAGGCCTTTCACAAAAGGGTAGGGGGGTTGTGCCATTCACAACCCCTGTCCAAATAGATTTCCTCCCTGAAAAGGTTGGAAGGGCAGTGGTAGCCACAGCCCAGGCACAGACAGACTTCCCTGTAGGGACTGGCAGAGCTGTGACAGTCACAGCTCAAACACAAACTGAGTGCCCCCCTGAAAAGGTTGGCAAGGCTGTAATGGTCTCAGCCTATACTCAGACTGACATAGGTGTAGTGAAGCCTGAAACAATGGATCACTCCACACAAACTGAGAGTAGTGGGGAGGAAGAAAAGTCTCCCTCTCCCCAGACATTAGGAAAAGGTCAGCCTCCTCAGGGATCTGACCTCACCCCTTGTGAAGGAACTGCCCCAGAGGTAGCCAGGCCTGGCCTGGCAGAGCCTCTGATGTCAGTGGCCCCTTCCAAGGTGGGATCCAGTCTGGTGCAGGT
The DNA here is from genome assembly GCF_964204655.1 of Triturus cristatus. NCBI lineage: Eukaryota > Metazoa > Chordata > Amphibia > Caudata > Salamandridae > Triturus > Triturus cristatus. The sequence continues at coordinate 105,787 of NW_028187856.1, read as the reverse complement.
AGCCTGCCTCTCTCTACCCTGCCTCAGTCAGCCCAGGGCTGCAGAGGTCAGGGAGGCCAGTGGACCCCCAGAGGGCCCCTGTCCACAAGAACCCCCCCATCAAAAGAATGAGGATTGCCTGGCTAGTAGCCCTAGTCAGGTGATGGGTAAAAACATTCCTGAGGGATCTCCTTTACAGGTAGTTAGGGACCTCCCCCAGGGGGATTCTGTTGGGCACAGGCAAACATGGGACCTTAGGGCCCCAAACCTGACCTGTCCCTCCAGTAAGCCCACAAAAGGGACCCAGCCTCCAGCTTTAGGTAGCCAGAGGCTGACCCTGAGAGCACAGTGCAACTCAGTTAAAGAAAGAAAGGCATCCATGGTGGAGGATGATCGGAGGAAGCTGAGGCCTCACTTTGAGGACACTCACTTCAGTACTCCATCTCAACACCAGCCTTTTACTTTGCCAAGACACACCACAGGTAGAGATTCCCTATGGTGGAGACCCTCTGATACCCTTAGGGTGAGGGATTGCTTAGTGGACCATGAGACAGGGGGTAACCATGCCAGTGCTGGTTCCTCCTTATATGGCCACTTGGGCAATATAGGCTTACCTGGTCAAGGTCAGCCTTATCTCCCTTCGTTTGGGGGGGGGTTGTGTAGGAAGGTGGATATCTGACTATGGTTACCCCCAAATTTTTGCCTAGTGTCTAGCTGGTTTTTCGACTTAGTTGGCCTGAGATCCTGCCATTCAGGCTCTCAGGCTATCTGCTCTCTCTGTAAAATGGACTCCATGTACCCTAGGTACATACCCAATTGGTTGGATCACCCTGTCAGCCCCTGTACCAGTGTACACTAGGTACCCAGGGCATTGGTGTATCCAAGGCCTGCCAGGGGCTGAAGCATGTATTATGCCACCCCAGGCTTGGCCTAACAATCTGACACAACTGGCTGATCACTCAGCTGGGGTAAGTTGGTGTAATCACCTCTTACTTAGGTGTAGTATACCTATACCTAAACTTAAATGGGACACCTGGTAACCTATAAGTCACTCCTATGGCAGGCCTTAACAATCCTGAAGGCAGAGTGCTTGGTTCCATGTGAGATGGTGCTCTGGCATGAGCTGAGCCTGTCTGCAGTGGTCGGAACAACTTCCTTCTACTGTTTCCAGATATCGTCATACCATATACTCTTAAGTGCATTATGAACCTCGCGGTTAAATGCTATCTTTGGTTTGGCTTTATCAAAACATGTCGAGTAAGGTGTCATACGAATTGGAATACTAACCCCTCGCCAATTCTGGCGACGGGGTTAGCATTCCACCCTTCTAGAGGGACACGACATGTACAGTGCCTGAAACGCGGGTAAAATCAGACATAGCCTCAGCTCCACAAAATGGATGCTGCCACCACAGACACAAGTCTGCCCTCCTGCTGCTGGGAGTCCTTCCAGCTTGGGAGGTGTGGACAAAGGGTTTCCTGCCAGGGGAGGTGCGTGCACCACCCCAGACAGGATTTTGTGTATTGGTCAGGTAGGGCTTGAAAGAAACCAGACATGCCTGTGGCTCACAAGGAGCCTCGGTGCATATGCCAGTTCAAACCGGTCCTGGGGCACACCAGTCCCGGGCCTGGGGCGAGCTGGACAAAGGATTGGGGGTGTAACCACCCCCCTTCCTGGTCCCACCCATAGGGAGGGACCTAGCAGGTAGTCCGGCCCCTAGAATCCGAATAAAGGTAGGAGCTGTGTCCTAAGACTTTAGACATCCTGGAATCAACTTGAAACTAAGAAGAAGACGGGAACTTCGACATTCTGCTGCACAGAAGACTGAAGAAAATCTCCCCTGTGGTCAGGGAGTGACCACCTTGCTAACGCAAGCACCATCCAGCGAATCACCGTCTGCTTTGCCGCCGCCTCCCGCCGGAGCCCGAGCCCAGAGACTGACAAGACCTGGACCTCCAGACCTCTCACCGCCCGATCCACAGTCCCTGCAAAGAGGAGACCCGTGGAGGCACCGAGACACGTGGAGCCAGCCATCTTGGAACGACTACGACAAGCTGACCAGTGCAACAACCGAGGCTCCCTCCAAGTTGTGCTTTGGGTCCTGAGAAGCCCAACCCTCGAGCAGCATCTGCACCAAAGGTGAGCCCTCCAGCATCTCCACGATCTGCGTGGGGCCCTTCTGCATTTTGCCACTCGACGCGCCTAACCGGTTGCTGGCCCGCTGGCTAGTGGCCATCTTGGCGACGAAATCTACGACAAACACCGCTGGTCTGGTTGCTCCAGACTGGCCCTTGCTCCCCTCCAAAGGAGCAATCCATCTGACCTTGCTGGTCAGAACCAACAGCTGATTTCCGAATCCTCCTGCAATTGCTTTTGCCAAGGCTTGTTTGCTTCGATCAAGTCGCCGACACCGCCGACAGCGAGAGCCTGCGTGGGACAGCTCGTGAGCCGACTCCTGGACGTCGTCGACCTTCAGGGACCACGTGGCTGCGGAGACAAGCTACCCCTCATCACCTGTTTGCACCCGACATCGCCTGGTACCCACCTGGTGCCACGCTGGTCACTGGCTAGTGACTGTGAACACTGTCCCCTCTGCTTACAGGTCTTCAACATCTCCGATCCACTCTTGGATCCACTGCATCTCTTCCCGACCGACCGCCTGCAGCACTTTTGTCTACAGGCCCCACGGAACAGATAGAAGAAACCCGACGCACTTCGAGGCCTATGCACCCGCTTCCTGTGGGTGAGGTAAAGCTGGCACACCTGTGCCCAAGTGTAGTATTACATCTCTAGTGCCTGTGTTCCAAATCTTAAGTTCCTAGGTCATCCGGAAGATTCCTTTTGCAGTAACTTTGTACTTTTTACGCACCCATTGAAACCTATGGGAGCACGCGTGTGACTATTTGCTCTGCACACGCCACCCGTGGACCTCCTGGTCACTAACTGACGTTAGCTCCTTGTAGGCCCAGCGATTCTAGAGGCCTTAGGCCTTTTCCCTTTTCTGTTCGTGGTACTTATACCACTATTTTAGTATATGGTTTGAGTGGCCACCAGGGCCTATCCATATAAAGTGCAACTTCTGTGTATTCTGTGATAATCTTGTTTGACGATTTGTGCTCCTGTGCTCATAAAGAGACTAGGGGTTACTTTGAGAAATAAATACATATATATTTTGAATATATATCTGTGTGGTGTCCTTTCATTGGTATAAAAGGGGGTTGCATTTGGTAAAACAGCTGGCTTAACACGCTTCACGAGTTTAGCCTCAAAGACTGCTTAGCCTACGCTACCACTAGGGCAGCTAGTCCAAAAAGGTTGACTTACAACCACACCATAAGGGTTGCTTGGCATGGTACAAGGTGGTCACTAGAACTAGTGAACAGCATATACCAGGCCAACTTCTCACAGGGGGTTCTTGTGGACAGGGGCCCTCTGGGGGTCCACTGGCCTCCCTGACCTCTGCAGCCCTGGGCTGACTGAGGCAGGGTAGAGAGAGGCAGGCTACCTGCACCAGACTGGGTCCCACCTTGGAAGGGGCCACTGACATCAGAGGCTCTGCCAGGCCAGGCCTGGCTACCTCTGGGGCAGTTCCTTCACAAGGGGTGAGGTCAGATCCCTGAGGAGGCTGACCTTTTCCTAATGTCTGGGGAGAGGGAGACTTTTCTTCCTCCCCACTACTCTCAGTTTGTGTGGAGTGATCCATTGTTTCAGGCTTCACTACACCTATGTCAGTCTGAGTATAGGCTGAGACCATTACAGCCTTGCCAACCTTTTCAGGGGGGCACTCAGTTTGTGTTTGAGCTGTGACTGTCACAGCTCTGCCAGTCTCTACAGGGAAGTCTGTCTGTGCCTGGGCTGTGGCTACCACTGCCCTTCCAACCTTTTCAGGGAGGAAATCTATTTGGACAGGGGTTGTGAATGGCACAACCCCCCTACCCTTTTGTGACAGGCCTACCATTTTAGAATGGGTGTCTTGTTCAACTCCAGCCCAAGCTGAGAGTTCTAAGTCATTCCCCAGTAAGCAGTCTACAGGCAAGGTTGGGGACACTGCCACCCTTTTAGGGCCAGTGACACCTCCCCAGCTGAGACATACCTCTGCCATGGGATGACTGTTCTGTTTGCCATCAATGTTGGTCACCTGGTAGGAGAAACCAGGCAAAAGCTGCTCAGAGGGAACTAGCCAATGGGCCACCATTGTGATGCTAGCTCCAGTGTCTCTGTAGGCCTCAGCTTTTGTACCATTGATGTAGGGCTCCTGTCTGTACCTACCCAAAGTGTTGGGACAGGCAGTGAAGTTGGCAAACCCCATGCCACCATCACAGACAAGAGTATCTGCTGCAGGGGAATTGGCTAAGCCAGGGTCCCCCTGTGTTCCCCAAGTAAACCCACCCAGATTTCTGGGGGCACTCCCACCACCTGGGGGATTACTGCTGACAGTAATAGGTGGTGTGACAGGAGTAATTGGAGGAACAGTTTTGTTTTTAGCCCTTGGGCAACCGCTGTCAGTTTTCCAATGCCCAGGAGTTTTACACTCATGGCAGTAGGGCTTTTTGGCTGTGGTAGAGGAGGGAGCTTGGGACCCACCACCCTGTGTGGAGTTTTGGGGCCCTGAGGAAGGTTTCTCTTTTTCTTTATCCCCACCCTTCTCTTGAGGCTTGGTGGTATCTTTCTTTTGGTCACCACCCTGGTTTTTAGGCCTGATCCTGGTCCTGACCCATTTATCTGCCCTCTTTCCCAATTCTTGGGGAGAGGTCAAATCTGAGTCTACCAGGTGTTGATGGAGAAGCTGGTTTTGACAATTACTTAAAATCTGCTCTCTCATCATCAAATTGTACAATCCTGTATAATCAGACACCTTACTTCCCAGCAACCAACCCTCCAAAGCCTTAGTGGCACATTCCACATATTCAGACCAGTCCTGAGTCTGTGTCTTCTGGGTGTCTCTGAACATTAACCTGTACTGTTCAGTGGTTAAGCCTAACTGTAGGAAGGTGGATATCTGACTATGGTTACCCCCAAATTTTTGCCTAGTGTCTAGCTGGTTTTTCGACTTAGTTGGCCTGAGATCCTGCCATTCAGGCTCTCAGGCTATCTGCTCTCTCTGTAAAATGGACTCCATGTACCCTAGGTACATACCCAATTGGTTGGATCACCCTGTCAGCCCCTGTACCAGTGTACACTAGGTACCCAGGGCATTGGTGTATCCAAGGCCTGCCAGGGGCTGAAGCATGTATTATGCCACCCCAGGCTTGGCCTAACAATCTGACACAACTGGCTGATCACTCAGCTGGGGTAAGTTGGTGTAATCACCTCTTACTTAGGTGTAGTATACCTATACCTAAACTTAAATGGGACACCTGGTAACCTATAAGTCACTCCTATGGCAGGCCTTAACAATCCTGAAGGCAGAGTGCTTGGTTCCATGTGAGATGGTGCTCTGGCATGAGCTGAGCCTGTCTGCAGTGGTCGGAACAACTTCCTTCTACTGTTTCCAGATATCGTCATACCATATACTCTTAAGTGCATTATGAACCTCGCGGTTAAATGCTATCTTTGGTTTGGCTTTATCAAAACATGTCGAGTAAGGTGTCATACGAATTGGAATACTAACCCCTCGCCAATTCTGGCGACGGGGTTAGCATTCCACCCTTCTAGAGGGACACGACATGTACAGTGCCTGAAACCCGGGTAAAATCAGACATAGCCTCAGCTCCACACAATGGATGCTGCCACCACAGACACAAGTCTGCCCTCCTGCTGCTGGGAGTCCTTCCAGCTTGGGAGGTGTGGACAAAGGGTTTCCTGCCAGGGGAGGTGCGTGCACCACCCCAGACAGGATTTTGTGTATTGGTCAGGTAGGGCTTGAAAGAAACCAGACATGCCTGTGGCTCACAAGGAGCCTCGGTGCATATGCCAGTTCAAACCGGTCCTGGGGCACACCAGTCCCGGGCCTGGGGCGAGCTGGACAAAGGATTGGGGGTGTAACCACCCCCCTTCCTGGTCCCACCCATAGGGAGGGACCTAGCAGGTAGTCCGGCCCCTAGAATCCGAATAAAGGTAGGAGCTGTGTCCTAAGACTTCAGACATCCTGGAATCAACTTGAAACTAAGAAGAAGACGGGAACTTCGACATTCTGCTGCACAGAAGACTGAAGAAAATCTCCCCTGTGGTCAGGGAGTGACCACCTTGCTAACGCAAGCACCATCCAGCGAATCACCGTCTGCTTTGCCGCCGCCTCCCGCCGGAGCCCGAGCCCAGAGACTGACAAGACCTGGACCTCCAGACCTCTCACCGCCCGATCCACAGTCCCTGAAAAGAGGAGACCCGTGGAGGCACCGAGACACGTGGAGCCAGCCATCTTGGAACGACTACGACAAGCTGACCAGTGCAACAACCGAGGCTCCCTCCAAGTTGTGCTTTGGGTCCTGAGAAGCCCAACCCTCGAGCAGCATCTGCACCAAAGGTGAGCCCTCCAGCATCTCCACGATCTGCGTGGGGCCCTTCTGCATTTTGCCACTCGACGCGCCTAACCGGTTGCTGGCCCGCTGGCTAGTGGCCATCTTGGCGACGAAATCTACGACAAACACCGCTGGTCTGGTTGCTCCAGACTGGCCCTTGCTCCCCTCCAAAGGAGCAATCCCTCTGACCTTGCTGGTCAGAACCAACAGCTGATTTCCGAATCCTCCTGCAATTGCTTTTGCCAAGGCTTGTTTGCTTCGATCAAGTCGCCGACACCGCCGACAGCGAGAGCCTGCGTGGGACAGCTCGTGAGCCGACTCCTGGACGTCGTCGACCTTCAGGGACCACGTGGCTGCGGAGACAAGCTACCCCTCATCACCTGTTTGCACCCGACATCGCCTGGTACCCACCTGGTGCCACGCTGGTCACTGGCTAGTGACTGTGAACACTGTCCCCTCTGCTTACAGGTCTTCAACATCTCCGATCCACTCTTGGATCCACTGCATCTCTTCCCGACCGACCGCCTGCAGCATCTTTGTCCCAGGCTCAACGGAACAGATAGAAGAAACCCGACGCACTTTGAGGCCTATGCACCCGCTTCCTGTGGGTGAGGTAAAGCTGGCACTCCGGTGCCCATGTGTAGTAATACATCTCTAGTGCCTGTGTTCCAAATCTTAAGTTCCTAGGTCATCCGGAAGATTCCTTTTGCAGTAACTTTGTACTTTTTACGCACCCATTGAAACCTATGGGAGCACGCGTGTGACTATTTGCTCTGCACACGCCACCCGTGGACCTCCTGGTCACTAACTGACGTTAGCTCCTTGTAGGCCCAGCGATTCTAGAGGCCCTAGGCCTTTTCCCTTTTCTGTTCGTGGTACTTATACCACTATTTTAGTATATGGTTCGAGTGGCCACCAGGGCCTATCCATATAAAGTGCAACTTCTGTGTATTCTGTTATAATCTTGTTTGACGATTTGTGCTCCTGTGCTCATAAAGAGACTAGGGGTTACTTTGAGAAATAAATACATATAAATTTTGAATATATATCTGTGTGGTGTCCTTTCATTGGTATAAAAGGGGGTTACTATTGGTAAAACAGCCTGCTTAACACGCTTCACGAGTTTAGCCTCAAAGACTGCTTAGCCTACGCTACCACTAGGGCAGCTAGTCCAAAAAGGTTGACTTACAACCACACCATAAGGGTTGCTTGGCATGGTACAAGGTGGTCACTAGAACTAGTGAACAGCATATACCAGGCCAACTTCTCACATTGGTGAGCAGCGGTGGGATTTGAGCTTGCTGTGTTTTACCATTGTAATCTCTTGGTTACCAATTGAAAGATCACATAGTTACCTGTAGGTACATATAAAACAAGATTAGATATACATAAGTTCTACTGAACTTAGTTGTTGTAGAGCAAAGGGAGTAGCACACCCTGACTACAACTACTAGATAGGTTTAGTAGGTAAACACAAGTGTAGGTAGATTGCAACACATCCACCCACACTTAAGAGCAATGGCCGGGGCAGAGGGGTCCACTGTACCCATCTCTGTTGAGAGTGACCCCCAGAGGGCAACATCCAGCTTTGCTACCCTTAACCAGAATGAGCTCAGGCATTTGGCAACTCTTAGAGGCCTTAAACAGCCCAAGAACCCTACCTCTGCTGAGCTCAGAGAACTCTTACAAAATGATGAGAATCAGAGAGAACTCAGGAAAGCTTCCCAGTTAGCCCCCTTAGGGACAGGAACAGGAGGCCCCCCTTCTAAAGATGCCACTGAAGTACCCCTTCCCAATAGTCACCCCTTAGATGGGATGCCTACCACAGAGGAAGAAAGTGATGGGGATACAGATGTGAGTGGGGATGAAGGGAGAACTAGCCCAGTGCCAAGTGTTATACTTGGCCCAGCTAAACTAAGGCTATTGGGGACTGACAGTGGGTTCACCCCATTGGATCTCCCCAGTGGACTTAACACAGGGCTTGGAAGGCAAAGGAATCGCTCAGGTGACTCCAATGCTTCCCATGGCTCTAGAGGCTCTCAAGGTCACTCCAGAAGGAGACTGACCACCCCTCAGAGGAGGGAACATGAGGCCAGAATGCAGGAAGCCCAGCTGAGGATCAGGAAGCAGGAGCTAGAAGTAGCCCTGATGGAAGAAAAACTGAGCAAGGCTAGGCAGCATAGAGAGAGTGGGTCTATACCCACTGGTGGCAGCAATGTCCCTAGGGACAAAGATAGGGTCTTTGACAATAGGAACCTGTCCAAGATTGTGCCCCCCTACAAAAGTGGGGATGACATCCACAAATGGATGACTGCTCTTGAGAGAGCCTGCAAAGTGCAGCAGGTTCCTGAAGACCAGTGGGCAGCAATCTTATGGCTCTCCTTTGAGGGGAGAGGCAGAGATAGACTCCTCACTGTTAGAGAAGAGGATGTCAGAAATTACAGAGTCCTGAAGAGTGTCCTAGTTGATGGGTTAGGCTTAACCACTGAACAGTACAGGTTAATGTTCAGAGACACCCAGAAGACACAGACTCAGGACTGGTCTGAATATGTGGAATGTGCCACTAAGGCTTTGGAGGGTTGGTTGCTGGGAAGTAAGGTGTCTGATTATACAGGATTGTACAATTTGATGATGAGAGAGCAGATTTTAAGTAATTGTCAAAACCAGCTTCTCCATCAACACCTGGTAGACTCAGATTTGACCTCTCCCCAAGAATTGGGAAAGAGGGCAGATAAATGGGTCAGGACCAGGATCAGGCCTAAAAACCAGGGTGGTGACCAAAAGAAAGATACCACCAAGCCTCAAGAGAAGGGTGGGGATAAAGAAAAAGAGAAACCGTCCTCAGGGCCCCAAAACTCCACACAGGGTGGTGGGTCCCAAGCTCCCTCCTCTACCACAGCTAAAAAGCCCTACTGCCATGAGTGTAAAACTCCTGGGCATTGGAAAACTGACAGCGGTTGCCCAAGGGCTAAAAACAAAACTGTTCCTCCAATTACTCCTGTCACACCACCTATTACTGTCAGCAGTAATCCCCCAGGTGGTGGGAGTGCCCCCAGAAATCTGGGTGGGTTTACTTGGGGAACACAGGGGGACCCTGGCTTAGCCAATTCCCCTACAGCAACCACTCTTGTCTGTGATGGTGGCATGGGGTTTGCCAACTTCACTGCCTGTCCCAACACTTTGGGTAGGTACAGACAGGAGCCCTACATCAATGGTACAAAAGCTGAGGCCTACAGAGACACTGGGGCTAGCATCACAATGGTGGCCCATTGGCTAGTTCCCTCTGAGCAGCTTTTGCCCGGTTTCTCCTACCAGGTGACTAACATTGATGGCAAACAGAACAGTCATCCCATGGCAGAGGTATGTCTCAGCTGGGGAGGGGTCACTGGCCCTAAAAGGGTAGCAGTGTCCCCAACCTTGCCTGTAGACTGCTTACTGGGGAATGACTTAGAACTCTCAGCTTGGGCTGGAGTTGAACAAGACACCCATTCTAAAATGGTAGGCCTTTCACAAAAGGGTAGGGGGGTTGTGCCATTCACAACCCCTGTCCAAATAGATTTCCTCCCTGAAAAGGTTGGAAGGGCAGTGGTAGCCACAGCCCAGGCACAGACAGACTTCCCTGTAGGGACTGGCAGAGCTGTGACAGTCACAGCTCAAACACAAACTGAGTGCCCCCCTGAAAAGGTTGGCAAGGCTGTAATGGTCTCAGCCTATACTCAGACTGACATAGGTGTAGTGAAGCCTGAAACAATGGATCACTCCACACAAACTGAGAGTAGTGGGGAGGAAGAAAAGTCTCCCTCTCCCCAGACATTAGGAAAAGGTCAGCCTCCTCAGGGATCTGACCTCACCCCTTGTGAAGGAACTGCCCCAGAGGTAGCCAGGCCTGGCCTGGCAGAGCCTCTGATGTCAGTGGCCCCTTCCAAGGTGGGATCCAGTCTGGTGCAGGTAGCCTGCCTCTCTCTACCCTGCCTCAGTCAGCCCAGGGCTGCAGAGGTCAGGGAGGCCAGTGGACCCCCAGAGGGCCCCTGTCCACAAGAACCCCCCCATCAAAAGAATGAGGATTGCCTGGCTAGTAGCCCTAGTCAGGTGATGGGTAAAAACATTCCTGAGGGATCTCCTTTACAGGTAGTTAGGGACCTCCCCCAGGGGGATTCTGTTGGGCACAGGCAAACATGGGACCTTAGGGCCCCAAACCTGACCTGTCCCTCCAGTAAGCCCACAAAAGGGACCCAGCCTCCAGCTTTAGGTAGCCAGAGGCTGACCCTGAGAGCACAGTGCAACTCAGTTAAAGAAAGAAAGGCATCCATGGTGGAGGATGATTGGAGGAAGCTGAGGCCTCACTTTGAGGACACTCACTTCAGTACTCCATCTCAACACCAGCCTTTTACTTTGCCAAGACACACCACAGGTAGAGATTCCCTATGGTGGAGACCCTCTGATACCCTTAGGGTGAGGGATTGCTTAGTGGACCATGAGACAGGGGGTAACCATGCCAGTGCTGGTTCCTCCTTATATGGCCACTTGGGCAATATAGGCTTACCTGGTCAAGGTCAGCCTTATCTCCCTTCGTTTGGGGGGGGGTTGTGTAGGAAGGTGGATATCTGACTATGGTTACCCCCAAATTTTTGCCTAGTGTCTAGCTGGTTTTTCGACTTAGTTGGCCTGAGATCCTGCCATTCAGGCTCTCAGGCTATCTGCTCTCTCTGTAAAATGGACTCCATGTACCCTAGGTACATACCCAATTGGTTGGATCACCCTGTCAGCCCCTGTACCAGTGTACACTAGGTACCCAGGGCATTGGTGTATCCAAGGCCTGCCAGGGGCTGAAGCATGTATTATGCCACCCCAGGCTTGGCCTAACAATCTGACACAACTGGCTGATCACTCAGCTGGGGTAAGTTGGTGTAATCACCTCTTACTTAGGTGTAGTATACCTATACCTAAACTTAAATGGGACACCTGGTAACCTATAAGTCACTCCTATGGCAGGCCTTAACAATCCTGAAGGCAGAGTGCTTGGTTCCATGTGAGATGGTGCTCTGGCATGAGCTGAGCCTGTCTGCAGTGGTCGGAACAACTTCCTTCTACTGTTTCCAGATATCGTCATACCATATACTCTTAAGTGCATTATGAACCTCGCGGTTAAATGCTATCTTTGGTTTGGCTTTATCAAAACATGTCGAGTAAGGTGTCATACGAATTGGAATACTAACCCCTCGCCAATTCTGGCGACGGGGTTAGCATTCCACCCTTCTAGAGGGACACGACATGTACAGTGCCTGAAACCCGGGTAAAATCAGACATAGCCTCAGCTCCACACAATGGATGCTGCCACCACAGACACAAGTCTGCCCTCCTGCTGCTGGGAGTCCTTCCAGCTTGGGAGGTGTGGACAAAGGGTTTCCTGCCAGGGGAGGTGCGTGCACCACCCCAGACAGGATTTTGTGTATTGGTCAGGTAGGGCTTGAAAGAAACCAGACATGCCTGTGGCTCACAAGGAGCCTCGGTGCATATGCCAGTTCAAACCGGTCCTGGGGCACACCAGTCCCGGGCCTGGGGCGAGCTGGACAAAGGATTGGGGGTGTAACCACCCCCCTTCCTGGTCCCACCCATAGGGAGGGACCTAGCAGGTAGTCCGGCCCCTAGAATCCGAATAAAGGTAGGAGCTGTGTCCTAAGACTTCAGACATCCTGGAATCAACTTGAAACTAAGAAGAAGACGGGAACTTCGACATTCTGCTGCACAGAAGACTGAAGAAAATCTCCCCTGTGGTCAGGGAGTGACCACCTTGCTAACGCAAGCACCATCCAGCGAATCACCGTCTGCTTTGCCGCCGCCTCCCGCCGGAGCCCGAGCCCAGAGACTGACAAGACCTGGACCTCCAGACCTCTCACCGCCCGATCCACAGTCCCTGAAAAGAGGAGACCCGTGGAGGCACCGAGACACGTGGAGCCAGCCATCTTGGAACGACTACGACAAGCTGACCAGTGCAACAACCGAGGCTCCCTCCAAGTTGTGCTTTGGGTCCTGAGAAGCCCAACCCTCGAGCAGCATCTGCACCAAAGGTGAGCCCTCCAGCATCTCCACGATCTGCGTGGGGCCCTTCTGCATTTTGCCACTCGACGCGCCTAACCGGTTGCTGGCCCGCTGGCTAGTGGCCATCTTGGCGACGAAATCTACGACAAACACCGCTGGTCTGGTTGCTCCAGACTGGCCCTTGCTCCCCTCCAAAGGAGCAATCCCTCTGACCTTGCTGGTCAGAACCAACAGCTGATTTCCGAATCCTCCTGCAATTGCTTTTGCCAAGGCTTGTTTGCTTCGATCAAGTCGCCGACACCGCCGACAGCGAGAGCCTGCGTGGGACAGCTCGTGAGCCGACTCCTGGACGTCGTCGACCTTCAGGGACCACGTGGCTGCGGAGACAAGCTACCCCTCATCACCTGTTTGCACCCGACATCGCCTGGTACCCACCTGGTGCCACGCTGGTCACTGGCTAGTGACTGTGAACACTGTCCCCTCTGCTTACAGGTCTTCAACATCTCCGATCCACTCTTGGATCCACTGCATCTCTTCCCGACCGACCGCCTGCAGCATCTTTGTCCCAGGCTCAACGGAACAGATAGAAGAAACCCGACGCACTTTGAGGCCTATGCACCCGCTTCCTGTGGGTGAGGTAAAGCTGGCACTCCGGTGCCCATGTGTAGTAATACATCTCTAGTGCCTGTGTTCCAAATCTTAAGTTCCTAGGTCATCCGGAAGATTCCTTTTGCAGTAACTTTGTACTTTTTACGCACCCATTGAAACCTATGGGAGCACGCGTGTGACTATTTGCTCTGCACACGCCACCCGTGGACCTCCTGGTCACTAACTGACGTTAGCTCCTTGTAGGCCCAGCGATTCTAGAGGCCCTAGGCCTTTTCCCTTTTCTGTTCGTGGTACTTATACCACTATTTTAGTATATGGTTCGAGTGGCCACCAGGGCCTATCCATATAAAGTGCAACTTCTGTGTATTCTGTTATAATCTTGTTTGACGATTTGTGCTCCTGTGCTCATAAAGAGACTAGGGGTTACTTTGAGAAATAAATACATATATATTTTGAATATATATCTGTGTGGTGTCCTTTCATTGGTATAAAAGGGGGTTACTATTGGTAAAACAGCCTGCTTAACACGCTTCACGAGTTTAGCCTCAAAGACTGCTTAGCCTACGCTACCACTAGGGCAGCTAGTCCAAAAAGGTTGACTTACAACCACACCATAAGGGTTGCTTGGCATGGTACAAGGTGGTCACTAGAACTAGTGAACAGCATATACCAGGCCAACTTCTCACACTAACCCATCAACTAGGACACTCTTCAGGACTCTGTAATTTCTGACATCCTCTTCTCTAACAGTGAGGAGTCTATCTCTGCCTCTCCCCTCAAAGGAGAGCCATAAGATTGCTGCCCACTGGTCTTCAGGAACCTGCTGCACTTTGCAGGCTCTCTCAAGAGCAGTCATCCATTTGTGGATGTCATCCCCACCTTTGTAGGGGGGCACAATCTTGGACAGGTTCCTATTGTCAAAGACCCTATCTTTGTCCCTAGGGACATTGCTGCCACCAGTGGGTATAGACCCACTCTCTCTATGCTGCCTAGCCTTGCTCAGTTTTTCTTCCATCAGGGCTACTTCTAGCTCCTGCTTCCTGATCCTCAGCTGGGCTTCTTGCATCTTGGCCTCATGTTCCCTCCTCTGAGGGGTGGTCATCCTTCTCCTGGAGTGACCTTGAGAGCCTCTAGAGCCATGGGAAGCATTGGAGTCACCTGAGCGATTCCTTTGCCTTCCAAGCCCTGTGTTAAGTCCACTGGGGAGATCCAGTGGGGTGAACCCACTGTCAGTCCCCAATAGCCTTAGTTTAGCTGGGCCAAGTATAACACTTGGCACTGGGCTAGTTCTCCCTTCATCCTCACTACTGTCAGTATCCTTTTCACTCTCATCCTCTGTGGTAGGCATCCCATCTAAGGGGTGACTATTGGGAAGGGGTACTTCAGTGGCATCTTCAGAAGGGGGGCCTCCTGTTCCTGTCCCTAAGGGGGCTAACTGGGAAGCTTTCTTGAGTGCTCTCTGATTCTCATCATTCTGTAAGAGCTCTCTGAGCTCAGCAGAGTTTGGGTTCTTGGGCTGTTTAAGGCCTCTAAGAGTTGCCAAATGCCTGAGCTCATTCTGATTAAGGGTAGCAAAGCTGGTTGGTGCCCTCTGGGGGTCACTCTCGACAGAGATGGGTACAGTGGACCCCTCTGCCCCGGCCATTGCTCTTAAGTGTGGGTGGATGTGTTGCAATCTACCTACACTTGGGTTTACCTACTAAACCTATCTAGTAGTTGTAGTCAGGGTGTGCTACTCCCTTTGCTCTACAACAACTAAGTTCAGTAGAACTTAAGTATATCTAATCTTGTTTTATATGTACCTACAGGTACCTATGTGATCTTTCAATTGGTAACCAAGAGATTACAATGGTAAAACACAGCAAGCTCAAATCCAACCGCTGCTCACCAATGTGAGAAGTTGGCCTGGTATATGATGCTCACTAGTTAAAGTGATCACCTTGTACCATGCCAAGCAACCCTTATGGTGTGGTTGTAAGTCAACCTTTTCGGACTAGCTGCCCTAGTGGTAGCGTAGGCTAAGCAGTCTTTGAGGCTAAACTCGTGAAGCGTGTTAAGCCAGCTGTTTTACCAAATGCAACCCCCTTTTATACCAATGAAAGGACACCACACAGATATATATTCAAAATATATATGTATTTATTTCTCAAAGTAACCCCTAGTCTCTTTATGAGCACAGGAGCACAAATCGTCAAACAAGATTATCACAGAATACACAGAAGTTGCACGTTATATGGATAGGCCCTGGTGGCCACTTGTAGGAAGGTGGATATCTGACTATGGTTACCCCCAAATTTTTGCCTAGTGTCTAGCTGGTTTTTCGACTTAGTTGGCCTGAGATCCTGCCATTCAGGCTCTCAGGCTATCTGCTCTCTCTGTAAAATGGACTCCATGTACCCTAGGTACATACCCAATTGGTTGGATCACCCTGTCAGCCCCTGTACCAGTGTACACTAGGTACCCAGGGCATTGGTGTACCCAAGGCCTGCCAGGGGCTGCAGCATGTATTATGCCACCCCAGGCTTGGCCTAACAATCTGACACAACTGGCTGATCACTCAGCTGGGGTAAGTTGGTGTAATCACCTCTTACTTAGGTGTAGTATACCTATACCTAACCTTAAATGGGACACCTGGTAACCTATGAGTCACTCCTATGGCAGGCCTTAACAATCCTGAAGGCAGAGTGCTTGGTTCCATGTGAGATGGTGCTCTGGCATGAGCTGAGCCTGTCTGCAGTGGTCGGAACAACTTCCTTCTACTGTTTCCAGATATCGTCATACCATATACTCTTAAGTGCATTATGAACCTCGCGGTTAAATGCTATCTTTGGTTTGGCTTTATCAAAACATGTCGAGTAAGGTGTCATACGAATTGGAATACTAACCCCTCGCCAATTCTGGCGACGGGGTTAGCATTCCACCCTTCTAGAGGGACACGACATGTACAGTACCTGAAACCCGGGTAAAATCAGACATAGCCTCAGCTCCACAAAATGGATGCTGCCACCACAGACACAAGTCTGCCCTCCTGCTGCTGGGAGTCCTTCCAGCTTGGGAGGTGTGGACAAAGGGTTTCCTGCCAGGGGAGGTGCGTGCACCACCCCAGACAGGATTTTGTGTATTGGTCAGGTAGGGCTTGAAAGAAACCAGACATGCCTGTGGCTCACAAGGAGCCTCGGTGCATATGCCAGTTCAAACCGGTCCTGGGGCACACCAGTCCCGGGCCTGGGGCGAGCTGGACAAAGGATTGGGGGTGTAACCACCCCCCTTCCTGGTCCCACCCTTAGGGAGGGACCTAGCAGGTAGTCCGGCCCCTAGAATCCGCTTAAAGGTAGGAGCTGTGTCCTAAGACTTCAGACATCCTGGAATCAACTTGAAACTAAGAAGAAGACGGGAACTTCGACATTCTGCTGCACAGAAGACTGAAGAAAATCTCCCCTGTGGTCAGGGAGTGACCACCTTGCTAACGCAAGCACCATCCAGCGAATCACCGTCTGCTTTGCCGCCGCCTCCCGCCGGAGCCCGAGCCCAGAGACTGACAAGACCTGGACCTCCAGACCTCTCACCGCCCGATCCACAGTCCCTGAAAAGAGGAGACCCGTGGAGGCACCGAGACACGTGGAGCCAGCCATCTTGAAACGACTACGACAAGCTGACCAGTGCAACAACCGAGGCTCCCTCCAAGTTGTGCTTTGGGTCCTGAGAAGCCCAACCCTCGAGCAGCATCTGCACCAAAGGTGAGCCCTCCAGCATCTCCACGATCTGCGTGGGGCCCTTCTGCATTTTGCCACTCGACGCGCCTAACCGGTTGCTGGCCCGCTGGCTAGTGGCCATCTTGGCGACGAAATCTACGACAAACACCGCTGGTCTGGTTGCTCCAGACTGGCCCTTGCTCCCCTTCAAAGGAGCAATCCCTCTGACCTTGCTGGTCAGAACCAACAGCTGATTTCCGAATCCTCCTGCAATTGCTTTTGCCAAGGCTTGTTTGCTTCGATCAAGTCGCCGACACCGCCGACAGCGAGAGCCTGCGTGGGACAGCTCGTGAGCCGACTCCTGGACGTCGTCGACCTTCAGGGACCACGTGGCTGCGGAGACAAGCTACCCCTCATCACCTGTTTGCACCCGACATCGCCTGGTACCCACCTGGTGCCACGCTGGTCACTGGCTAGTGACTGTGAACACTGTCCCCTCTGCTTACAGGTCTTCAACATCTCCGATCCACTCTTGGATCCACTGCATCTCTCCCGGACCGACCGCCTGCAGCATCTTTGTCTTCAAGCTCCACGGAACAGATAGAAGAAACCCGACGCACTTCGAGGCCTATGCACCCGCTTCCTGTGGGTGAGGTAAAGCTGGCACACCTGTGCCCAAGTGTAGTAATACATCTCTAGTGCCTGTGTTCCAAATCTTAAGTTCCTAGGTCATCCGGAAGATTCCTTTTGCAGTAACTTTGTACTTTTTACGCACCCATTGAAACCTATGGGAGCCCGCGTGTGACTATTTGCTCTGCACACGCCACCCGTGGACCTCCTGGTCACTAACTGACGTTAGCTCCTTGTAGGCCCAGCGATTCTAGAGGCCCTAGGCCTTTTCCCTTTTCTGTTCGTGGTACTTATACCACTATTTTAGTATATGGTTCGAGTGGCCACCAGGGCCTATCCATATACAGTGCAACTT
The DNA here is from genome assembly GCF_964204655.1 of Triturus cristatus. Classification (NCBI taxonomy): domain Eukaryota; kingdom Metazoa; phylum Chordata; class Amphibia; order Caudata; family Salamandridae; genus Triturus; species Triturus cristatus. The sequence goes on along the minus strand of NW_028187856.1, from coordinate 88,025 downwards.
CTGTGTATTCTGTGATAATCTTGTTTGACGATTTGTGCTCCTGTGCTCATAAAGAGACTAGGGGTTACTTTGAGAAATAAATACATATATATTTTGAATATATATCTGTGTGGTGTCCTTTCATTGGTATAAAAGGGGGTTGCATTTGGTAAAACAGCTGGCTTAACACGCTTCACGAGTTTAGCCTCAAAGACTGCTTAGCCTACGCTACCACTAGGGCAGCTAGTCCGAAAAGGTTGACTTACAACCACACCATAAGGGTTGCTTGGCATGGTACAAGGTGGTCACTAGAACTAGTGAACAGCATATACCAGGCCAACTTCTCACATTGGTGGCAGCGGTGGGATTTGAGCTTGCTGTGTTTTACCATTGTAATCTCTTGGTTACCAATTGAAAGATCACATAGTTACCTGTAGGTACATATAAAACAAGATTAGATATACATAAGTTCTACTGAACTTAGTTGTTGTAGAGCAAAGGGAGTAGCACACCCTGACTACAACTACTAGATAGGTTTAGTAGGTAAACACAAGTGTAGGTAGATTGCAACACATCCACCCACACTTAAGAGCAATGGCCGGGGCAGAGGGGTCCACTGTACCCATCTCTGTTGAGAGTGACCCCCAGAGGGCAACATCCAGCTTTGCTACCCTTAACCAGAATGAGCTCAGGCATTTGGCAACTCTTAGAGGCCTTAAACAGCCCAAGAACCCTACCTCTGCTGAGCTCAGAGAACTCTTACAAAATGATGAGAATCAGAGAGAACTCAGGAAAGCTTCCCAGTTAGCCCCCTTAGGGTCAGGAACAGGAGGCCCCCCTTCTGAAGATGCCACAGAGGTACCCCCTTTCAATAGTCACCCCTTAGATGGGATGCCTACCACAGAGGAAGAAAGTGATGGGGATACAGATGTGAGTGGGGATGAAGGGAGAACTAGCCCAGTGCCAAGTGTTATACTTGGCCCAGCTAAACTAAGGCTATTGGGGACTGACAGTGGGTTCACCCCATTGGATCTCCCCAGTGGACTTAACACAGGGCTTGGAAGGCAAAGGAATCGCTCAGGTGACTCCAATGCTTCCCATGGCTCTAGAGGCTCTCAAGGTCACTCCAGAAGGAGACTGACCACCCCTCAGAGGAGGGAACATGAGGCCAGAATGCAGGAAGCCCAGCTGAGGATCAGGAAGCAGGAGCTAGAAGTAGCCCTGATGGAAGAAAAACTGAGCAAGGCTAGGCAGCATAGAGAGAGTGGGTCTATACCCACTGGTGGCAGCAATGTCCCTAGGGACAAAGATAGGGTCTTTGACAATAGGAACCTGTCCAAGATTGTGCCCCCCTACAAAAGTGGGGATGACATCCACAAATGGATGACTGCTCTTGAGAGAGCCTGCAAAGTGCAGCAGGTTCCTGAAGACCAGTGGGCAGCAATCTTATGGCTCTCCTTTGAGGGGAGAGGCAGAGATAGACTCCTCACTGTTAGAGAAGAGGATGTCAGAAATTACAGAGTCCTGAAGAGTGTCCTAGTTGATGGGTTAGGCTTAACCACTGAACAGTACAGGTTAATGTTCAGAGACACCCAGAAGACACAGACTCAGGACTGGTCTGAATATGTGGAATGTGCCACTAAGGCTTTGGAGGGTTGGTTGCTGGGAAGTAAGGTGTCTGATTATACAGGATTGTACAATTTGATGATGAGAGAGCAGATTTTAAGTAATTGTCAAAACCAGCTTCTCCATCAACACCTGGTAGACTCAGATTTGACCTCTCCCCAAGAATTGGGAAAGAGGGCAGATAAATGGGTCAGGACCAGGATCAGGCCTAAAAACCAGGGTGGTGACCAAAAGAAAGATACCACCAAGCCTCAAGAGAAGGGTGGGGATAAAGAAAAAGAGAAACCTTCCTCAGGGCCCCAAAACTCCACACAGGGTGGTGGGTCCCAAGCTCCCTCCTCTACCACAGCTAAAAAGCCCTACTGCCATGAGTGTAAAACTCCTGGGCATTGGAAAACTGACAGCGGTTGCCCAAGGGCTAAAAACAAAACTGTTCCTCCAATTACTCCTGTCACACCACCTATTACTGTCAGCAGTAATCCCCCAGGTGGTGGGAGTGCCCCCAGAAATCTGGGTGGGTTTACTTGGGGAACACAGGGGGACCCTGGCTTAGCCAATTCCCCTACAGCAACCACTCTTGTCTGTGATGGTGGCATGGGGTTTGCCAACTTCACTGCCTGTCCCAACACTTTGGGTAGGTACAGACAGGAGCCCTACATCAATGGTACAAAAGCTGAGGCCTACAGAGACACTGGGGCTAGCATCACAATGGTGGCCCATTGGCTAGTTCCCTCTGAGCAGCTTTTGCCCGGTTTCTCCTACCAGGTGACTAACATTGATGGCAAACAGAACAGTCATCCCATGGCAGAGGTATGTCTCAGCTGGGGAGGGGTCACCGGCCCTAAAAGGGTAGCAGTGTCCCCAACCTTGCCTGTAGACTGCTTACTGGGGAATGACTTAGAACTCTCAGCTTGGGCTGGAGTTGAACAAGACACCCATTCTAAAATGGTAGGCCTTTCACAAAAGGGTAGGGGGGTTGTGCCATTCACAACCCCTGTCCAAATAGATTTCCTCCCTGAAAAGGTTGGAAGGGCAGTGGTAGCCACAGCCCAGGCACAGACAGACTTCCCTGTAGGGACTGGCAGAGCTGTGACAGTCACAGCTCAAACACAAACTGAGTGCCCCCCTGAAAAGGTTGGCAAGGCTGTAATGGTCTCAGCCTATACTCAGACTGACATAGGTGTAGTGAAGCCTGAAACAATGGATCACTCCACACAAACTGAGAGTAGTGGGGAGGAAGAAAAGTCTCCCTCTCCCCAGACATTAGGAAAAGGTCAGCCTCCTCAGGGATCTGACCTCACCCCTTGTGAAGGAACTGCCCCAGAGGTAGCCAGGCCTGGCCTGGCAGAGCCTCTGATGTCAGTGGCCCCTTCCAAGGTGGGATCCAGTCTGGTGCAGGTAGCCTGCCTCTCTCTACCCTGCCTCAGTCAGCCCAGGGCTGCAGAGGTCAGGGAGGCCAGTGGACCCCCAGAGGGCCCCTGTCCACAAGAACCCCCCCATCAAAAGAATGAGGATTGCCTGGCTAGTAGCCCTAGTCAGGTGATGGGTAAAAACATTCCTGAGGGATCTCCTTTACAGGTAGTTAGGGACCTCCCCCAGGGGGATTCTGTTGGGCACAGGCAAACATGGGACCTTAGGGCCCCAAACCTGACCTGTCCCTCCAGTAAGCCCACAAAAGGGACCCAGCCTCCAGCTTTAGGTAGCCAGAGGCTGACCCTGAGAGCACAGTGCAACTCAGTTAAAGAAAGAAAGGCATCCATGGTGGAGGATGATTGGAGGAAGCTGAGGCCTCACTTTGAGGACACTCACTTCAGTACTCCATCTCAACACCAGCCTTTTACTTTGCCAAGACACACCACAGGTAGAGATTCCCTATGGTGGAGACCCTCTGATACCCTTAGGGTGAGGGATTGCTTAGTGGACCATGAGACAGGGGGTAACCATGCCAGTGCTGGTTCCTCCTTATATGGCCACTTGGGCAATATAGGCTTACCTGGTCAAGGTCAGCCTTATCTCCCTTCGTTTGGGGGGGGGGTTGTGTAGGAAGGTGGATATCTGACTATGGTTACCCCCAAATTTTTGCCTAGTGTCTAGCTGGTTTTTCGACTTAGTTGGCCTGAGATCCTGCCATTCAGGCTCTCAGGCTATCTGCTCTCTCTGTAAAATGGACTCCATGTACCCTAGGTACATACCCAATTGGTTGGATCACCCTGTCAGCCCCTGTACCAGTGTACACTAGGTACCCAGGGCATTGGTGTACCCAAGGCCTGCCAGGGGCTGCAGCATGTATTATGCCACCCCAGGCTTGGCCTAACAATCTGACACAACTGGCTGATCACTCAGCTGGGGTAAGTTGGTGTAATCACCTCTTACTTAGGTGTAGTATACCTATACCTAACCTTAAATGGGACACCTGGTAACCTATGAGTCACTCCTATGGCAGGCCTTAACAATCCTGAAGGCAGAGTGCTTGGTTCCATGTGAGATGGTGCTCTGGCATGAGCTGAGCCTGTCTGCAGTGGTCGGAACAACTTCCTTCTACTGTTTCCAGATATCGTCATACCATATACTCTTAAGTGCATTATGAACCTCGCGGTTAAATGCTATCTTTGGTTTGGCTTTATCAAAACATGTCGAGTAAGGTGTCATACGAATTGGAATACTAACCCCTCGCCAATTCTGGCGACGGGGTTAGCATTCCACCCTTCTAGAGGGACACGACATGTACAGTACCTGAAACCCGGGTAAAATCAGACATAGCCTCAGCTCCACAAAATGGATGCTGCCACCACAGACACAAGTCTGCCCTCCTGCTGCTGGGAGTCCTTCCAGCTTGGGAGGTGTGGACAAAGGGTTTCCTGCCAGGGGAGGTGCGTGCACCACCCCAGACAGGATTTTGTGTATTGGTCAGGTAGGGCTTGAAAGAAACCAGACATGCCTGTGGCTCACAAGGAGCCTCGGTGCATATGCCAGTTCAAACCGGTCCTGGGGCACACCAGTCCCGGGCCTGGGGCGAGCTGGACAAAGGATTGGGGGTGTAACCACCCCCCTTCCTGGTCCCACCCTTAGGGAGGGACCTAGCAGGTAGTCCGGCCCCTAGAATCCGCTTAAAGGTAGGAGCTGTGTCCTAAGACTTCAGACATCCTGGAATCAACTTGAAACTAAGAAGAAGACGGGAACTTCGACATTCTGCTGCACAGAAGACTGAAGAAAATCTCCCCTGTGGTCAGGGAGTGACCACCTTGCTAACGCAAGCACCATCCAGCGAATCACCGTCTGCTTTGCCGCCGCCTCCCGCCGGAGCCCGAGCCCAGAGACTGACAAGACCTGGACCTCCAGACCTCTCACCGCCCGATCCACAGTCCCTGAAAAGAGGAGACCCGTGGAGGCACCGAGACACGTGGAGCCAGCCATCTTGAAACGACTACGACAAGCTGACCAGTGCAACAACCGAGGCTCCCTCCAAGTTGTGCTTTGGGTCCTGAGAAGCCCAACCCTCGAGCAGCATCTGCACCAAAGGTGAGCCCTCCAGCATCTCCACGATCTGCGTGGGGCCCTTCTGCATTTTGCCACTCGACGCGCCTAACCGGTTGCTGGCCCGCTGGCTAGTGGCCATCTTGGCGACGAAATCTACGACAAACACCGCTGGTCTGGTTGCTCCAGACTGGCCCTTGCTCCCCTTCAAAGGAGCAATCCCTCTGACCTTGCTGGTCAGAACCAACAGCTGATTTCCGAATCCTCCTGCAATTGCTTTTGCCAAGGCTTGTTTGCTTCGATCAAGTCGCCGACACCGCCGACAGCGAGAGCCTGCGTGGGACAGCTCGTGAGCCGACTCCTGGACGTCGTCGACCTTCAGGGACCACGTGGCTGCGGAGACAAGCTACCCCTCATCACCTGTTTGCACCCGACATCGCCTGGTACCCACCTGGTGCCACGCTGGTCACTGGCTAGTGACTGTGAACACTGTCCCCTCTGCTTACAGGTCTTCAACATCTCCGATCCACTCTTGGATCCACTGCATCTCTCCCGGACCGACCGCCTGCAGCATCTTTGTCTTCAAGCTCCACGGAACAGATAGAAGAAACCCGACGCACTTCGAGGCCTATGCACCCGCTTCCTGTGGGTGAGGTAAAGCTGGCACACCTGTGCCCAAGTGTAGTAATACATCTCTAGTGCCTGTGTTCCAAATCTTAAGTTCCTAGGTCATCCGGAAGATTCCTTTTGCAGTAACTTTGTACTTTTTACGCACCCATTGAAACCTATGGGAGCCCGCGTGTGACTATTTGCTCTGCACACGCCACCCGTGGACCTCCTGGTCACTAACTGACGTTAGCTCCTTGTAGGCCCAGCGATTCTAGAGGCCCTAGGCCTTTTCCCTTTTCTGTTCGTGGTACTTATACCACTATTTTAGTATATGGTTCGAGTGGCCACCAGGGCCTATCCATATACAGTGCAACTTCTGTGTATTCTGTGATAATCTTGTTTGACGATTTGTGCTCCTGTGCTCATAAAGAGACTAGGGGTTACTTTGAGAAATAAATACATATATATTTTGAATATATATCTGTGTGGTGTCCTTTCATTGGTATAAAAGGGGGTTGCATTTGGTAAAACAGCTGGTGTAGGAGAGTAGGGTCTGCTATCCTATGGTCACCCCAAATTTTTGCTTTTTGCTTCACTGGTTTTTGACATATTGAGGCTGTGGGCCTGCCAATCAGACCCCCAGCCTGCTGTTCTCTCTACTAAACTAAAACTATGCACCCTAGGTGCATAACCAATTGGAAGTGGATCACCCTGTCAGCCCCTGTACCAGTGTACACTAGGTACCCAGGGCATTGGTGTACCCAAGGCCTGCCAAGGGCTGCAGCATGTATTATGCCACCCCAGGCTTGGCCTAACGATTTGACACAACTGGCTGATCACTCAGCTGGGGTAAGTTGGTGTAATCACCTCTTACTTAGGTGTAGTATACCTATACCTAACCTTAAATGGGACACCTGGTAACCTATAAGTCACTCCTATAGCAGGCCTTAACAATCCTGAAGGCAGAGTGCTTGGTTCCATGTGAGATGGTGCTCTGGCATGAGCTGAGCCTGTCTACAGTGGTCGGAACAACTTCCTTCTACTGTTTCCAGATATCGTCATACCATATACTCTTAAGTGCATTATGAACCTCGCGGTTAAATGCTATCTTTGGTTTGGCTTTATCAAAACATGTCGAGTAAGGTGTCATACGAATTGGAATACTAACCCCTCGCCAATTCTGGCGACGGGGTTAGCATTCCACCCTTCTAGAGGGACACGACATGTACAGTACCTGAAACCCGGGTAAAATCAGACATAGCCTCAGCTCCACAAAATGGATGCTGCCACCACAGACACAAGTCTGCCCTCCTGCTGCTGGGAGTCCTTCCAGCTTGGGAGGTGTGGACAAAGGGTTTCCTGCCAGGGGAGGTGCGTGCACCACCCCAGACAGGATTTTGTGTATTGGTCAGGTAGGGCTTGAAAGAAACCAGACATGCCTGTGGCTCACAAGGAGCCTCGGTGCATATGCCAGTTCAAACCGGTCCTGGGGCACACCAGTCCCGGGCCTGGGGCGAGCTGGACAAAGGATTGGGGGTGTAACCACCCCCCTTCCTGGTCCCACCCTTAGGGAGGGACCTAGCAGGTAGTCCGGCCCCTAGAATCCGCTTAAAGGTAGGAGCTGTGTCCTAAGACTTCAGACATCCTGGAATCAACTTGAAACTAAGAAGAAGACGGGAACTTCGACATTCTGCTGCACAGAAGACTGAAGAAAATCTCCCCTGTGGTCAGGGAGTGACCACCTTGCTAACGCAAGCACCATCCAGCGAATCAACGTCTGCTTTGCCGCCGCCTCCCGCCGGAGCCCGAGCCCAGAGACTGACGAGACCTGGACCTCCAGACCTCTCACCGCCCGATCCACAGTCCCTGCAAAGAGGAGACCCGTGGAGGCACCGAGACACGTGGAGCCAGCCATCTTGGAACGACTACGACAAGCTGACCAGTGCAACAACCGAGGCCCCCTCCAAGTTGTGCTTTGGGTCCTGAGAAGCCCAACCCTCGAGCAGCATCTGCACCAAAGGTGAGCCCTCCAGCATCTCCACGATCTGCGTGGGGCCCTTCTGCATTTTGCCACTCGACGCGCCTAACCGGTTGCTGGCCCGCTGGCTAGTGGCCATCTTGGCGACGAAATCTACGACAAACACCGCTGGTCTGGTTGCTCCAGACTGGCCCTTGCTCCCCTCCAAAGGAGCAATCCCTCTGACCTTGCTGGTCAGAACCAACAGCTGATTTCCGAATCCTCCTGCAATTGCTTTTGCCAAGGCTTGTTTGCTTCGATCAAGTCGCCGACACCGCCGACAGCGAGAGCCTGCGTGGGACAGCTCGTGAGCCGACTCCTGGACGTCGTCGACCTTCAGGGACCACGTGGCTGCGGAGACAAGCTACCCCTCATCACCTGTTTGCACCCGACATCGCCTGGTACCCACCTGGTGCCACGCTGGTCACTGGCTAGTGACTGTGAACACTGTCCCCTCTGCTTACAGGTCTTCAACATCTCCGATCCACTCTTGGATCCACTGCATCTCTTCCCGACCGACCGCCTGCAGCATCTTTGTCCCAGGCTCAACGGAACAGATAGAAGAAACCCGACGCACTTTGAGGCCTATGCACCCGCTTCCTGTGGGTGAGGTAAAGCTGGTACTCCGGTGCCCATGTGTAGTAATACATCTCTAGTGCCTGTGTTCCAAATCTTAAGTTCCTAGGTCATCCGGAAGATTCCTTTTGCAGTAACTTTGTACTTTTTACGCACCCATTGAAACCTATGGGAGCCCGCGTGTGACTATTTGCTCTGCACACGCCACCCGTGGACCTCCTGGTCACTAACTGACGTTAGCTCCTTGTAGGCCCAGCGATTCTAGAGGCCCTAGGCCTTTTCCCTTTTCTGTTCGTGGTACTTATACCACTATTTTAGTATATGGTTTGAGTGGCCACCAGGGCCTACCCATATAAAGTGCAACTTCTGTGTATTCTGTGATAATCTTGTTTGACGATTTGTGCTCCTGTGCTCATAAAGAGACTAGGGGTAACTTTGATAAATAAATACATATATATTTTGAATATATATCTGTGTGGTGTCCTTTCATTGGTATAAAAGGGGGTTGCATTTGGTAAAACAGCTGGCTTAACACGCTTCACGAGTTTAGCCTCAAAGACTGCTTAGCCTACGCTACCACTAGGGCAGCTAGTCCGAAAAGGTTGACTTACAACCACACCATAAGGGTTGCTTGGCATGGTACAAGGTGATCACTTTAACTAGTGAGCATCATATACCAGGCCAACTTCTCACATTGGTGAGCAGCGGTTGGATTTGAGCTTGCTGTGTTTTACCATTGTAATCTCTTGGTTACCAATTGAAAGATCACATAGGTACCTGTAGGTACATATAAAACAAGATTAGATATACTTAAGTTCTACTGAACTTAGTTGTTGTAGAGCAAAGGGAGTAGCACACCCTGACTACAACTACTAGATAGGTTTAGTAGGTAAACCCAAGTGTAGGTAGATTGCAACACATCCACCCACACTTAAGAGCAATGGCTGGGGCAGAGGGGTCCACTGTACCCATCTCTGTTGAGAGTGACCCCCCGAGGGCACCATCCATCTATGCTACCCTTAATCAGAATGAGCTCAGGCATTTGGCAACTCTTAGAGGCCTTAAACAGCCCAAGAACCCAAACTCTGCTGAGCTCAGAGAGCTCTTACAGAATGATGAGAATCAGAGAGCACTCAAGAAAGCTTCCCAGTTAGCCCCCTTAGGGACAGGAACAGGAGGCCCCCCTTCTAAAGATGCCACTGAAGTACCCCTTCCCAATAGTCACCCCTTAGATGGGATGCCTACCACAGAGGATGAGAGTGAAAAGGATACTGACAGTAGTGAGGATGAAGGGAGAACTAGCCCAGTGCCAAGTATTATACTTGGCCCAGCTAAACCAAGGCTATTGGGGACTGACAGTGGGTTCAACCCACTGGATCTCCCCAGTGGACTTAACACAGGGCTTGGAAGGCAAAGGAATCGCTCAGGTGACTCCAATGCTTCCCATGGCTCTAGAGGCTCTCAAGGTCACTCCAGGAGAAGGATGACCACCCCTCAGAGGAGGGAACATGAGGCCAAGATGCAAGAGGCCCAGCTGAGGATCAGGAAGCAGGAGCTAGAAGTAGCCCTGATGGAAGAGAAACTTAGCAAGGCTAGACAGCATAAAGAGAGTGGGTCTATACCCACTGGTGGCAGCATTGTCCCTAAGGACAAAGATAGGGTTTTCGACAATAGAAACCTGTCTAAGGTTGTGCCCCCCTACAAAAGTGGGGATGACATCCACAAGTGGATAACTGCTCTTGAGAGAGCCTGCAAAGTACAGCAGGTTCCTGAAGATCAGTGGGCAGCAATCCTCTGGCTCTCCTTTGAAGGAAGAGGCAGAGACAGACTCCTCACTGTTAGAGAAGAGGATGTCAGAAACTACAGAGTCCTGAAGAGTGTTCTAGTTGATGGGTTAGGCTTAACCACTGAGCAGTACAGGTTAATGTTCAGAGACACCCAAAAGACACAGACTCAGGACTGGTCTGAATACATTGAATGTGCCACTAAGGCTTTGGAGGGTTGGTTGCTGGGAAGTAAGGTATCTGATTTTACAGGATTGTATAATTTGATGATGAGAGAACAGATTTTAAATAACTGTCAAAACCAGCAACTGCATCAACACTTGGTTGACTCTGATCTGACCTCTCCCCAAGAATTGGGAAAGAAGGCAGACAAATGGGTCAGAACCAGGGTTAAGCGAAAGAACCAGAACCAGGGCCAAGGGGGTGATCAGAAGAAAACAGACCAAAAGGGTGGAGATCAGAAACCTAAAGACCAGAAGTCTTCAACAGGGCCCCAAACTACTGCTAAGGAGGGTGGGTCCCAACAGTCCAAGAAGAAGAAAGAAGGTCAGAAGAAACCCTGGTGCAATCATTGTAAAAATACAACTCACTGGACTAGTGATTGCAAAAAGGGTGGAGCCCCCAACACTGTTGCCCCTAAGGCACCTGCTCCCAGTACTACTGTTAGCAGTGTTGGTCCCCAGACAAAGGGTGTAGTGGGAATCACTATGGGAACTGAAGGAGATTCTGACTTAGACAGAACCCTTACACAGGCAGTCTTGATCTGTGATGGGGACATTGATTTGTCCCTGACTGTGAGCCCCAGTAACCTGGGCAAGTACAGACAGACTCCTTTAATTAATGACAAAGTGGCTCAAGCCTACAGGGACACATGTGCCAGTGTCACTATGGTGACACCAGGCTTTGTGGACCCTGGACAGTACATACCAGGTGAGAACTACCTGGTGACCAATGCCAGCAATGCCACTACTTCACACAGTGTGGCAGTTGTTAACTTCTCATGGGGAGGGGTAACTGGCCTCAAAAGGGTTGTGGTTAGTGCAGACCTCCCAGTAGAATGTTTGTTGGGCAATGACCTAGAGAGTTCTCTATGGTCAGAAGTGGAGTACAGGACTCATGCAGAGATGTTAGGTATATCATCACATGTCCTTGCTGTGACCAGGTCACAGGCCAAAAAGTGCCTCACTGAACCACAGGTCTTGGATCCTGGAACAATGGACCAAGCACCTACCAAGAAGAAGAACAGGAGGGTCAAGGCTGTGCCTTCCCCCCTGCCTCAGAGTGATGATCAGCCTTCCCAGGAAGCTGATCTAGAGGACCCTGAAGGAACTGTCCCTGAAGAGCTTGAACCTGATCAGGTTGAGTTTCTGGGGACAGGGGGACCTTCAAGGGCTGACTTGAGGCAGGCTCAGTTATCCTGTCCCTCTCTTGAACCCCTCAGACAGCTGGCTGCTGCTGAGGCTGCTGGGAATGCTCAAGGTACCCATAAAGTGTATTGGGATGAAGGGCTCCTTTATTCAGAGGCTAGAGACCCCAAGCCTGGTGCAACCAGGAGGTTGGTTATACCTCTGCAATTTAGGGGCTTCCTTCTTACCTTGGCCCATGATATTCCTTTAGCAGGACACTTAGGCCAGAACAAGACTTGGGACAGGCTTGTCCCTCACTTTCACTGGCCCCATATGAATGAAGATACAAAGGAGTTTTGTCGCTCCTGTGTTACCTGCCAAGCCAGTGGCAAATCAGGTGGCACAACAAAGGCCCCCCTGATACCACTACCTGTGGTGGGGGTTCCCTTTGAAAGAGTGGGAATAGACATAGTGGGTCCCATGGATCCTCCCACTGCATCTGGGCACAGATTTATACTGGTGGTAGTGGATCATGCCACCAGGTATCCAGAGGCAATTCCCCTTAGGACCACTACAGCTCCTGTTGTGGCCAGGGCCCTGCTGGGAGTATTCTCCAGAGTGGGGTTTCCTAAGGAGGTAGTATCTGACAGAGGTACCAACTTTATGTCAGGATACTTGACAGCTATGTGGAAGGAATGTGGTGTCAACTACAAGTTCACCACCCCTTATCACCCACAATGCAATGGGCTTGTTGAGAGATTCAACAAGACCCTAAAGGGTATGATCAAAGGATTACCTGAAAAGCTCAGGCGAAGATGGGATATCCTTCTACCCTGCCTTCTGTTTGCTTACAGAGAGGTCCCACAAAAAGGAGTTGGCTACAGCCCCTTTGAATTGTTGTTTGGGCACCCTGTGAGAGGCCCACTGTGTTTGGTGAAGGAAGGATGGGAGTTACCTCTCAAAAAGCCTAAGCTAGACATAGTGGACTATGTACTTGGTCTCCGCTCCAGGATGGCTGAGTATATGGAGAAGGCATCTAAAAACCTTGAGGCAAGCCAGGCCTTACAGAAAGCTTGGCATGACCAAAAGGCTGTCTTGGTTGAGTATCAGCCAGGACAGAAGGTATGGGTGTTGGAGCCAGTGGCCCCAGCAGCACTCCAAGACAAATGGTCTGGACCCCATACAATCCTGGAAAAGAAGGGAGAGGTCACCTACTTGGTGGACCTAGGAACTCCCAGGAGTCCCCACAGGGTACTCCATGTTAACAGGCTTAAAGCATATGTTGACAGGGCAGACATGGGCTTGCTCATGGCTACAGATGAGGGACAGGAGGAAGAGAGTGACCCTCTCCCAGACCTGTTGTCTCAGAACCCTGAAGATGGCTCAGTTGAAGGAGTGACCCTTGGAGGCAACCTCACTGCCCATCAGCAGACTGAATGTAGACAGGTTCTACAATCATTTTCACATATGTTTTCCTTGATACCTAGTCAAACTGACTGGTGTACCCATGTTGTGGACACTGGTGACAGTCTGCCTGTAAAGAACAAACTTTACAGACAACCTGACCACGTCAGGGACTGTATAAAGGCTGAGGTACATAAAATGCTGGAATTAGGTGTCATTGAACCCTCAGAGAGCCCCTGGGCTAGCCCAGTGGTTCTGGTCCCCAAACCTCACACCAAAGATGGCAAGAGAGAGATGAGGTTCTGTGTGGACTACAGAGGACTCAATGCTGTCACCAGGACAGATGCACACCCTATTCCAAGGGCAGATGAGCTCATAGACAAACTAGCTTCTGCAAAGTTTTTGAGCACATTTGACTTGACAGCTGGCTATTGGCAAATCAGATTAGCTGAGGAGTCTAAGGCCAAAACAGCATTCTCAACCCCAGGCGGGCATTATCAGTTTGTGGTGATGCCCTTTGGTCTGAAGAATGCACCTGCCACCTTCCAAAGGCTGGTGAACCAAGTCCTTACTGGGTTGGATGACTTTTGCGCAGCATATCTTGATGACATTGCTGTCTTTAGTTCCACCTGGGAGGATCACCTGATCCACCTGAAGAAGGCTCTTGAGGCTCTGCAAAGGGCAGGCCTCACTATCAAGGCTACTAAGTGCCAGATAGGGCAGAGTAAGGTTGTATATTTGGGCCACCTTGTAGGTGGAGGCCAAGTTCAACCACTGGAGAGTAAGATACAATCCATCAAGGACTGGTCCCCTCCAACCACCCAGACTCAAGTTCGAGCTTTCTTGGGCTTGACTGGGTATTACAGGAAGTTTGTTAAGAACTATGGGTCCATTGTGACTCCTCTTAATGATCTGACATCCAAGAAGATGCCCAAAAAGGTTCAGTGGACAGTAAGCTGTCAAAAGGCATTTGATGACCTGAAGGAGGCCATGTGCTCTGCACCTATCCTGAAAAGTCCTGACTACTCCAAAGAGTTTATTGTCCAAACAGATGCTTCTGAGTTGGGTGTGGGAGCTGTGCTGTCACAACTTAATGTAGATGGTCAAGACCAACCCATTGCTTTTATTAGCAGAAGGTTGACCCCCAGAGAGAAGAATTGGTCAGCTATTGAGAGGGAGGCCTTTGCTGTGGTGTGGGCCCTGAAGAAGCTGAGGCCATACTTGTTTGGCACTCACTTCAAGATTCAGACCGACCATAAGCCCCTCTTGTGGCTAAATCAGATGAAGGGTGAAAACCCCAAACTGCTTAGGTGGTCCATTTCCCTACAGGGGATGGACTTTACAGTGGAGCACCGGCCAGGTACTGACCATGGGAATGCAGATGGTCTCTCCAGGTACTTCCACTTAGGACATGAAGACGAGACTGGTCAAGGCTAGTTTAATGTCCCAGCGTTTGGGGGGGGGTTGTGTAGGAGAGTAGGGTCTGCTATCCTATGGTCACCCCAAATTTTTGCTTTTTGCTTCACTGGTTTTTGACATATTGAGGCTGTGGGCCTGCCAATCAGACCCCCAGCCTGCTGTTCTCTCTACTAAACTAAAACTATGCACCCTAGGTGCATAACCAATTGGAAGTGGATCACCCTGTCAGCCCCTGTACCAGTGTACACTAGGTACCCAGGGCATTGGTGTACCCAAGGCCTGCCAAGGGCTGCAGCATGTATTATGCCACCCCAGGCTTGGCCTAACGATTTGACACAACTGGCTGATCACTCAGCTGGGGTAAGTTGGTGTAATCACCTCTTACTTAGGTGTAGTATACCTATACCTAACCTTAAATGGGACACCTGGTAACCTATAAGTCACTCCTATAGCAGGCCTTAACAATCCTGAAGGCAGAGTGCTTGGTTCCATGTGAGATGGTGCTCTGGCATGAGCTGAGCCTGTCTACAGTGGTCGGAACAACTTCCTTCTACTGTTTCCAGATATCGTCATACCATATACTCTTAAGTGCATTATGAACCTCGCGGTTAAATGCTATCTTTGGTTTGGCTTTATCAAAACATGTCGAGTAAGGTGTCATACGAATTGGAATACTAACCCCTCGCCAATTCTGGCGACGGGGTTAGCATTCCACCCTTCTAGAGGGACACGACATGTACAGTACCTGAAACCCGGGTAAAATCAGACATAGCCTCAGCTCCACAAAATGGATGCTGCCACCACAGACACAAGTCTGCCCTCCTGCTGCTGGGAGTCCTTCCAGCTTGGGAGGTGTGGACAAAGGGTTTCCTGCCAGGGGAGGTGCGTGCACCACCCCAGACAGGATTTTGTGTATTGGTCAGGTAGGGCTTGAAAGAAACCAGACATGCCTGTGGCTCACAAGGAGCCTCGGTGCATATGCCAGTTCAAACCGGTCCTGGGGCACACCAGTCCCGGGCCTGGGGCGAGCTGGACAAAGGATTGGGGGTGTAACCACCCCCCTTCCTGGTCCCACCCTTAGGGAGGGACCTAGCAGGTAGTCCGGCCCCTAGAATCCGCTTAAAGGTAGGAGCTGTGTCCTAAGACTTCAGACATCCTGGAATCAACTTGAAACTAAGAAGAAGACGGGAACTTCGACATTCTGCTGCACAGAAGACTGAAGAAAATCTCCCCTGTGGTCAGGGAGTGACCACCTTGCTAACGCAAGCACCATCCAGCGAATCAACGTCTGCTTTGCCGCCGCCTCCCGCCGGAGCCCGAGCCCAGAGACTGACGAGACCTGGACCTCCAGACCTCTCACCGCCCGATCCACAGTCCCTGCAAAGAGGAGACCCGTGGAGGCACCGAGACACGTGGAGCCAGCCATCTTGGAACGACTACGACAAGCTGACCAGTGCAACAACCGAGGCCCCCTCCAAGTTGTGCTTTGGGTCCTGAGAAGCCCAACCCTCGAGCAGCATCTGCACCAAAGGTGAGCCCTCCAGCATCTCCACGATCTGCGTGGGGCCCTTCTGCATTTTGCCACTCGACGCGCCTAACCGGTTGCTGGCCCGCTGGCTAGTGGCCATCTTGGCGACGAAATCTACGACAAACACCGCTGGTCTGGTTGCTCCAGACTGGCCCTTGCTCCCCTCCAAAGGAGCAATCCCTCTGACCTTGCTGGTCAGAACCAACAGCTGATTTCCGAATCCTCCTGCAATTGCTTTTGCCAAGGCTTGTTTGCTTCGATCAAGTCGCCGACACCGCCGACAGCGAGAGCCTGCGTGGGACAGCTCGTGAGCCGACTCCTGGACGTCGTCGACCTTCAGGGACCACGTGGCTGCGGAGACAAGCTACCCCTCATCACCTGTTTGCACCCGACATCGCCTGGTACCCACCTGGTGCCACGCTGGTCACTGGCTAGTGACTGTGAACACTGTCCCCTCTGCTTACAGGTCTTCAACATCTCCGATCCACTCTTGGATCCACTGCATCTCTTCCCGACCGACCGCCTGCAGCATCTTTGTCCCAGGCTCAACGGAACAGATAGAAGAAACCCGACGCACTTTGAGGCCTATGCACCCGCTTCCTGTGGGTGAGGTAAAGCTGGTACTCCGGTGCCCATGTGTAGTAATACATCTCTAGTGCCTGTGTTCCAAATCTTAAGTTCCTAGGTCATCCGGAAGATTCCTTTTGCAGTAACTTTGTACTTTTTACGCACCCATTGAAACCTATGGGAGCCCGCGTGTGACTATTTGCTCTGCACACGCCACCCGTGGACCTCCTGGTCACTAACTGACGTTAGCTCCTTGTAGGCCCAGCGATTCTAGAGGCCCTAGGCCTTTTCCCTTTTCTGTTCGTGGTACTTATACCACTATTTTAGTATATGGTTTGAGTGGCCACCAGGGCCTACCCATATAAAGTGCAACTTCTGTGTATTCTGTGATAATCTTGTTTGACGATTTGTGCTCCTGTGCTCATAAAGAGACTAGGGGTAACTTTGATAAATAAATACATATATATTTTGAATATATATCTGTGTGGTGTCCTTTCATTGGTATAAAAGGGGGTTGCATTTGGTAAAACAGCTGGCTTAACACGCTTCACGAGTTTAGCCTCAAAGACTGCTTAGCCTACGCTACCACTAGGGCAGCTAGTCCGAAAAGGTTGACTTACAACCACACCATAAGGGTTGCTTGGCATGGTACAAGGTGATCACTTTAACTAGTGAGCATCATATACCAGGCCAACTTCTCACAGCTGGCTTAACACGCTTCACGAGTTTAGCCTCAAAGACTGCTTAGCCTACGCTACCACTAGGGCAGCTAGTCCGAAAAGGTTGACTTACAACCACACCATAAGGGTTGCTTGGCATGGTACAAGGTGGTCACTAGAACTAGTGAACAGCATATACCAGGCCAACTTCTCACACCACTCAAACCATATACTAAAATAGTGGTATAAGTACCACGAACAGAAAAGGAAAAAGGCCTAGGGCCTCTAGAATCGCTGGGCCTACAAGGAGCTAACGTCAGTTAGTGACCAGGAGGTCCACGGGTGGCGTGTGCAGAGCAAATAGTCACACGCGTGCTCCCATAGGTTTCAATGGGTGCGTAAAAAGTACAAAGTTACTGCAAAAGGAATCTTCCGGATGACCTAGGAACTTAAGATTTGGAACACAGGCACTAGAGATGTAATACTACACTTGGGCACAGGAGTGCCAGCTTTACCTCACCCACAGGAAGCGGGTGCATAGGCCTCGAAGTGCGTCGGGTTTCTTCTATCGGTTCCGTGGGGCCTGTAGACAAAAGTGCTGCAGGCGGTCGGTCGGGAAGAGATGCAGTGGATCCAAGAGTGGATCGGAGATGTTGAAGACCTGTAAGCAGAGGGGACAGTGTTCACAGTCACTAGCCAGTGACCAGCGTGGCACCAGGGGGGTACCAGGCGATGTCGGGTGCAAACAGGAAGGAAGGTGTAGCTTGACTCTGCAGCCACGTGGTCCCTGAAGGTCGACGACGTCCAGGAGTCGAGTCACGAGCTGTCCCACGCAGGCTCTCGCTGTCGGCGGTGTCGGCGACTTGATCGAAGCAAACAAGCCTTGGCAAAAGCAATTGTTGTAGGCAAGGAGTTTAAGCTGATGGTTCTGACCAGCAAGGTCAAAGGAACTGCTCCTTTGGAGGGGAGCAAGGGCCAGTCTGGAGCAACCAGACCAGCGGTGTTTGTCGTAGATTTCGTCGCCAAGATGGCCACTAGCCAGCGGGCCAGCAACCGGTTAGGCGCGTCGAGTGGCAAAATGCAGAAGGGCCCCACGCAGATCGTGGAGATGCTGGAGGGCTCACCTTTGGTGCAGATGCTGCTCGAGGGTTGGGCTTCTCAGGACCCAAAGCACAACTTGGAGGGAGCCTCGGTTGTTGCACTGGTCAGCTTGTCGTAGTCGTTTCAAGATGGCTGGCTCCACGTGTCTCGGTGCCTCCACGGGTCTCCTCTTTGCAGGGACTGTGGATCGGGCGGTGAGAGGTCTGGAGGTCCAGGTCTTGTCAGTCTCTGGGCTCGGGCTCCGGCGGGAGGCGGCGGCAAAGCAGACGTTGATTCGCTGGATGGTGCTTGCGTTAGCAAGGTGGTCACTCCCTGACCACAGGGGAGATTTTCTTCAGTCTTCTGTGCAGCAGAATGTCGAAGTTCCCGTCTTCTTCTTAGTTTCAAGTTGATTCCAGGATGTCTGAAGTCTTAGGACACAGCTCCTACCTTTATTCGGATTCTAGGGGCCGGACTACCTGCTAGGTCCCTCCCTATGGGTGGGACCAGGAAGGGGGGTGGTTACACCCCCAACCCTTTGTCCAGCTCGCCCCAGGCCCGGGACTGGTGTGCCCCAGGACCGGTTTGAACTGGCATATGCACCGAGGCTCCTTGTGAGCCACAGGCATGTCTGGTTTCTTTCAAGCCCTACCTGACCAATACACAAAATCCTGTCTGGGGTGGTGCACGCACCTCCCCTGGCAGGAAACCCTTTGTCCACACCTCCCAAGCTGGAAGGACTCCCAGCAGCAGGAGGGCAGACTTGTGTCTGTGGTGGCAGCATCCATTTTGTGGAGCTGAGGCTATGTCTGATTTTACCCGGGTTTCAGGTACTGTACATGTCGTGTCCCTCTAGAAGGGTGGAATGCTAACCCCGTCGCCAGAATTGGCGAGGGGTTAGTATTCCAATTCGTATGACACCTTACTCGACATGTTTTGATAAAGCCAAACCAAAGATAGCATTTAACCGCGAGGTTCATAATGCACTTAAGAGTATATGGTATGACGATATCTGGAAACAGTAGAAGGAAGTTGTTCCGACCACTGCAGACAGGCTCAGCTCATGCCAGAGCACCATCTCACATGGAACCAAGCACTCTGCCTTCAGGATTGTTAAGGCCTGCCATAGGAGTGACTTATAGGTTACCAGGTGTCCCATTTAAGGTTAGGTATAGGTATACTACACCTAAGTAAGAGGTGATTACACCAACTTACCCCAGCTGAGTGATCAGCCAGTTGTGTCAGATTGTTAGGCCAAGCCTGGGGTGGCATAATACATGCTGCAGCCCTTGGCAGGCCTTGGGTACACCAATGCCCTGGTGTGAGAAGTTGGCCTGGTATATGATGCTCACTAGTTAAAGTGATCACCTTGTACCATGCCAAGCAACCCTTATGGTGTGGTTGTAAGTCAACCTTTTCGGACTAGCTGCCCTAGTGGTAGCGTAGGCTAAGCAGTCTTTGAGGCTAAACTCGTGAAGCGTGTTAAGCAAGCTGTTTTACCAATAGTAACCCCCTTTTATACCAATGAAAGGACACCACACAGATATATATTCAAAATATATATGTATTTATTTCTCAAAGTAACCCCTAGTCTCTTTATGAGCACAGGAGCACAAATCGTCAAACAAGATTATCACAGAATACACAGAAGTTGCACTTTATATGGATAGGCCCTGGTGGCCACTCAAACCATATACTAAAATAGTGGTATAAGTACCACGAACAGAAAAGGGAAAAGGCCTAGGGCCTCTAGAATCGCTGGGCCTACAAGGAGCTAACGTCAGTTAGTGACCAGGAGGTCCACGGGTGGCGTGTGCAGAGCAAATAGTCACACGCGTGCTCCCATAGGTTTCAATGGGTGCGTAAAAAGTACAAAGTTACTGCAAAAGGAATCTTCCGGATGACCTAGGAACTTAAGATTTGGAACACAGGCACTAGAGATGTATTACTACACTTGGGCACAGGTGTGCCAGCTTTACCTCACCCACAGGAAGCGGGTGCATAGGCCTCGAAGTGCGTCGGGTTTCTTCTATCTGTTCCGTGGAGCTTGAAGACAAAGATGCTGCAGGCGGTCGGTCCGGGAGAGATGCAGTGGATCCAAGAGTGGATCGGAGATGTTGAAGACCTGTAAGCAGAGGGGACAGTGTTCACAGTCACTAGCCAGTGACCAGCGTGGCACCAGGTGGGTACCAGGCGATGTCGGGTGCAAACAGGTGATGAGGGGTAGCTTGTCTCCGCAGCCACGTGGTCCCTGAAGGTCGACGACGTCCAGGAGTCGGCTCACGAGCTGTCCCACGCAGGCTCTCGCTGTCGGCGGTGTCGGCGACTTGATCGAAGCAAACAAGCCTTGGCAAAAGCAATTGCAGGAGGATTCGGAAATCAGCTGTTGGTTCTGACCAGCAAGGTCAGAGGGATTGCTCCTTTGGAGGGGAGCAAGGGCCAGTCTGGAGCAACCAGACCAGCGGTGTTTGTCGTAGATTTCGTCGCCAAGATGGCCACTAGCCAGCGGGCCAGCAACCGGTTAGGCGCGTCGAGTGGCAAAATGCAGAAGGGCCCCACGCAGATCGTGGAGATGCTGGAGGGCTCACCTTTGGTGCAGATGCTGCTCGAGGGTTGGGCTTCTCAGGACCCAAAGCACAACTTGGAGGGAGCCTCGGTTGTTGCACTGGTCAGCTTGTCGTAGTCGTTCCAAGATGGCTGGCTCCACGTGTCTCAGTGCCTCCACGGGTCTCCTCTTTTCAGGGACTGTGGATCGGGCGGTGAGAGGTCTGGAGGTCCAGGTCTGGTCAGTCTCTGGGCTCGGGCTCCGGCGGGAGGCGGCGGCAAAGCAGACGGTGATTCGCTGGATGGTGCTTGCGTTAGCAAGGTGGTCACTCCCTGACCACAGGGGAGATTTTCTTCAGTCTTCTGTGCAGCAGAATGTCGAAGTTCCCGTCTTCTTCTTAGTTTCAAGTTGATTCCAGGATGTCTGAAGTCTTAGGACACAGCTCCTACCTTTATTCGGATTCTAGGGGCCGGACTACCTGCTAGGTCCCTCCCTAGGGGTGGGACCAGGAAGGGGGGTGGTTACACCCCCAATCCTTTGTCCAGCTCGCCCCAGGCCCGGGACTGGTGTGCCCCAGGACCGGTTTGAACTGGCATATGCACCGAGGCTCCTTGTGAGCCACAGGCATGTCTGGTTTCTTTCAAGCCCTACCTGACCAATACGCAAAATCCTGTCTGGGGTGGTGCATGCACCTCCCCTGGCAGGAAACCCTTTGTCCACACCTCCCAAGCTGGAAGGACTCCCAGCAGCAGGAGGGCAGACTTGTGTCTGTGGTGGCAGCATCCATTTTGTGGAGCTGAGGCTATGTCTGATTTTACCCGGGTTTCAGGTACTGTACATGTCGTGTCCCTCTAGAAGGGTGGAATGCTAACCCCGTCGCCAGAATTGGCGAGGGGTTAGTATTCCAATTCGTATGACACCTTACTCGACATGTTTTGATAAAGCCAAACCAAAGATAGCATTTAACCGCGAGGTTCATAATGCACTTAAGAGTATATGGTATGACGATATCTGGAAACAGTAGAAGGAAGTTGTTCCGACCACTGCAGACAGGCTCAGCTCATGCCAGAGCACCATCTCACATGGAACCAAGCACTCTGCCTTCAGGATTGTTAAGGCCTGCCATAGGAGTGACTTATAGGTTACCAGGTGTCCCATTTAAGGTTAGGTATAGGTATACTACACCTAAGTAAGAGGTGATTACACCAACTTACCCCAGCTGAGTGATCAGCCAGTTGTGTCAAATTGTTAGGCCAAGCCTGGGGTGGCATAATACATGCTGCAGCCCTTGGCAGGCCTTGGGTACACCAATGCCCTGGGTACCTAGTGTACACTGGTACAGGGGCTGACAGGGTGATCCAACCAATTGGGTATGTACCTAAGGTACATGGAGTCCATTTTAAAGAGAGAACAGCCAGGCTGAGATCCTGAATAGCAGGATCTCAGGCCAACTAAGTCGAAAAACCAGCTAGACACTAGGCAAAAATTTGGGGGTAACCATAGTCAGATATCCACCTTCCTACACAACCCCCCCCCAAACGAAGGGAGATAAGGCTGACCTTGACCAGGTAAGCCTATATTGCCCAAGTGGCCATATAAGGAGGAACCAGCACTGGCATGGTTACCCCCTGTCTCATGGTCCACTAAGCAATCCCTCACCCTAAGGGTATCAGAGGGTCTCCACCATAGGGAATCTCTACCTTTGGCGTGTCTTGGCAAAGTAAAAGGCTGGTGTTGAGATGGAGTACTGAAGTGAGTGTCCTCAAAGTGAGGCCTCAGCTTCCTCCAATCATCCTTCACCATGGATGCCTTTCTTTCCTTAACTGAGTTGCACTGTGCTCTCAGGGTCAGCCTCTGGCTACCTAAAGCTGGAGGCTGGGTCCCTTTTGTGGGCTTACTGGAGGGACAGGTCAGGTTTGGGGCCCTAAGGTCCCAGGTTTGCCTGTGCCCAACAGAATCCCTCTGGGGGAGGTCCCTAACTACCTGTAAAGGAGATCCCTCAGGAATGTTTTTACCCATCACCTGACTAGGGCTACTAGCCAGGCAATCCTCATTCTTTTGATGGGGGGGTTCTTGTGGACAGGGGCCCTCTGGGGGTCCACTGGCCTCCCTGACCTCTGCAGTCCTGGGCTGACTGGGGCAGGGTAGAGAGAGGCAGGTTACCTGCACCAGACTGGGTCCCACCTTGGAAGGGGCCACTGACATCAGAGGCTCTGCCAGGCCAGGCCTGGCTACCTCTGGGGCAGTTCCTTCACAAGGGGTGAGGTCAGATCCCTGAGGAGGCTGACCTTTTCCTAATGTCTGGGGAGAGGGAGACTTTTCTTCCTCCCCACTACTCTCAGTTTGTGTGGAGTGATCCATTGTTTCAGGCTTCACTACACCTATGTCAGTCTGAGTATAGGCTGAGACCATTACAGCCTTGCCAACCTTTTCAGGGGGGCACTCAGTTTGTGTTTGAGCTGTGACTGTCACAGCTCTGCCAGTCCCTACAGGGAAGTCTGTCTGTGCCTGGGCTGTGGCTACCACTGCCCTTCCAACCTTTTCAGGGAGGAAATCTATTTGGACAGGGGTTGTGAATGGCACAACCCCCCTACCCTTTTGTGAAAGGCCTACCATTTTAGAATGGGTGTCTTGTTCAACTCCAGCCCAAGCTGAGAGTTCTAAGTCATTCCCCAGTAAGCAGTCTACAGGCAAGGTTGGGGACACTGCTACCCTTTTAGGGCCAGTGACCCCTCCCCAGCTGAGACATACCTCTGCCATGGGATGACTGTTCTGTTTGCCATCAATGTTAGTCACCTGGTAGGAGAAACCGGGCAAAAGCTGCTCAGAGGGAACTAGCCAATGGGCCACCATTGTGATGCTAGCCCCAGTGTCTCTGTAGGCCTCAGCTTTTGTACCATTGATGTAGGGCTCCTGTCTGTACCTACCCAAAGTGTTGGGACAGGCAGTGAAGTTGGCAAACCCCATGCCACCATCACAGACAAGAGTGGTTGCTGTAGGGGAATTGGCTAAGCCAGGGTCCCCCTGTGTTCCCCAAGTAAACCCACCCAGATTTCTGGGGGCACTCCCACCACCTGGGGGATTACTGCTGACAGTAATAGGTGGTGTGACAGGAGTAATTGGAGGAACAGTTTTGTTTTTAGCCCTTGGGCAACCGCTGTCAGTTTTCCAATGCCCAGGAGTTTTACACTCATGGCAGTAGGGCTTTTTGGCTGTGGTAGAGGAGGGAGCTTGGGACCCACCACCCTGTGTGGAGTTTTGGGGCCCTGAGGAAGGTTTCTCTTTTTCTTTATCCCCACCCTTCTCTTGAGGCTTGGTGGTATCTTTCTTTTGGTCACCACCCTGGTTTTTAGGCCTGATCCTGGTCCTGACCCATTTATCTGCCCTCTTTCCCAATTCTTGGGGAGAGGTCAAATCTGAGTCTACCAGGTGTTGATGGAGAAGCTGGTTTTGACAATTACTTAAAATCTGCTCTCTCATCATCAAATTGTACAATCCTGTATAATCAGACACCTTACTTCCCAGCAACCAACCCTCCAAAGCCTTAGTGGCACATTCCACATATTCAGACCAGTCCTGAGTCTGTGTCTTCTGGGTGTCTCTGAACATTAACCTGTACTGTTCAGTGGTTAAGCCTAACCCATCAACTAGGACACTCTTCAGGACTCTGTAATTTCTGACATCCTCTTCTCTAACAGTGAGGAGTCTATCTCTGCCTCTCCCCTCAAAGGAGAGCCATAAGATTGCTGCCCACTGGTCTTCAGGAACCTGCTGCACTTTGCAGGCTCTCTCAAGAGCAGTCATCCATTTGTGGATGTCATCCCCACTTTTGTAGGGGGGCACAATCTTGGACAGGTTCCTATTGTCAAAGACCCTATCTTTGTCCCTAGGGACATTGCTGCCACCAGTGGGTATAGACCCACTCTCTCTATGCTGCCTAGCCTTGCTCAGTTTTTCTTCCATCAGGGCTACTTCTAGCTCCTGCTTCCTGATCCTCAGCTGGGCTTCTTGCATCTTGGCCTCATGTTCCCTCCTCTGAGGGGTGGTCATCCTTCTCCTGGAGTGACCTTGAGAGCCTCTAGAGCCATGGGAAGCATTGGAGTCACCTGAGCGATTCCTTTGCCTTCCAAGCCCTGTGTTAAGTCCACTGGGGAGATCCAGTGGGGTGAACCCACTGTCAGTCCCCAATAGCCTTAGTTTAGCTGGGCCAAGTATAACACTTGGCACTGGGCTAGTTCTCCCTTCATCCTCACTACTGTCAGTATCCTTTTCACTCTCATCCTCTGTGGTAGGCATCCCATCTAAGGGGTGACTATTGGAAAGGGGTACCTCAGTGGCATCTTCAGAAGGGGGGCCTCCTGTTCCTGTCCCTAAGGGGGCTAACTGGGAAGCTTTCTTGAGTGCTCTCTGATTCTCATCATTCTGTAAGAGCTCTCTGAGCTCAGCAGAGTTTGGGTTCTTGGGCTGTTTAAGGCCTCTAAGAGTTGCCAAATGCCTGAGCTCATTCTGATTAAGGGTAGCAAAGCTGGTTGGTGCCCTCTGGGGGTCACTCTCGACAGAGATGGGTACAGTGGACCCCTCTGCCCCGGCCATTGCTCTTAAGTGTGGGTGGATGTGTTGCAATCTACCTACACTTGGGTTTACCTACTAAACCTATCTAGTAGTTGTAGTCAGGGTGTGCTACTCCCTTTGCTCTACAACAACTAAGTTCAGTAGAACTTATGTATATCTAATCTTGTTTTATATGTACCTACAGGTACCTATGTGATCTTTCAATTGGTAACCAAGAGATTACAATGGTAAAACACAGCAAGCTCAAATCCAACCGCTGCTCACCAATGTGAGAAGTTGGCCTGGTATATGATGCTCACTAGTTAAAGTGATCACCTTGTACCATGCCAAGCAACCCTTATGGTGTGGTTGTAAGTCAACCTTTTCGGACTAGCTGCCCTAGTGGTAGCGTAGGCTAAGCAGTCTTTGAGGCTAAACTCGTGAAGCGTGTTAAGCAAGCTGTTTTACCAATAGTAACCCCCTTTTATACCAATGAAAGGACACCACACAGATATATATTCAAAATATATATGTATTTATTTCTCAAAGTAACCCCTAGTCTCTTTATGAGCACAGGAGCACAAATCGTCAAACAAGATTATCACAGAATACACAGAAGTTGCACTTTATATGGATAGGCCCTGGTGGCCACTCAAACCATATACTAAAATAGTGGTATAAGTACCACGAACAGAAAAGGGAAAAGGCCTAGGGCCTCTAGAATCGCTGGGCCTACAAGGAGCTAACGTCAGTTAGTGACCAGGAGGTCCACGGGTGGCGTGTGCAGAGCAAATAGTCACACGCGTGCTCCCATAGGTTTCAATGGGTGCGTAAAAAGTACAAAGTTACTGCAAAAGGAATCTTCCGGATGACCTAGGAACTTAAGATTTGGAACACAGGCACTAGAGATGTATTACTACACTTGGGCACAGGTGTGCCAGCTTTACCTCACCCACAGGAAGCGGGTGCATAGGCCTCGAAGTGCGTCGGGTTTCTTCTATCTGTTCCGTGGAGCTTGAAGACAAAGATGCTGCAGGCGGTCGGTCCGGGAGAGATGCAGTGGATCCAAGAGTGGATCGGAGATGTTGAAGACCTGTAAGCAGAGGGGACAGTGTTCACAGTCACTAGCCAGTGACCAGCGTGGCACCAGGTGGGTACCAGGCGATGTCGGGTGCAAACAGGTGATGAGGGGTAGCTTGTCTCCGCAGCCACGTGGTCCCTGAAGGTCGACGACGTCCAGGAGTCGGCTCACGAGCTGTCCCACGCAGGCTCTCGCTGTCGGCGGTGTCGGCGACTTGATCGAAGCAAACAAGCCTTGGCAAAAGCAATTGCAGGAGGATTCGGAAATCAGCTGTTGGTTCTGACCAGCAAGGTCAGAGGGATTGCTCCTTTGGAGGGGAGCAAGGGCCAGTCTGGAGCAACCAGACCAGCGGTGTTTGTCGTAGATTTCGTCGCCAAGATGGCCACTAGCCAGCGGGCCAGCAACCGGTTAGGCGCGTCGAGTGGCAAAATGCAGAAGGGCCCCACGCAGATCGTGGAGATGCTGGAGGGCTCACCTTTGGTGCAGATGCTGCTCGAGGGTTGGGCTTCTCAGGACCCAAAGCACAACTTGGAGGGAGCCTCGGTTGTTGCACTGGTCAGCTTGTCGTAGTCGTTCCAAGATGGCTGGCTCCACGTGTCTCAGTGCCTCCACGGGTCTCCTCTTTTCAGGGACTGTGGATCGGGCGGTGAGAGGTCTGGAGGTCCAGGTCTGGTCAGTCTCTGGGCTCGGGCTCCGGCGGGAGGCGGCGGCAAAGCAGACGGTGATTCGCTGGATGGTGCTTGCGTTAGCAAGGTGGTCACTCCCTGACCACAGGGGAGATTTTCTTCAGTCTTCTGTGCAGCAGAATGTCGAAGTTCCCGTCTTCTTCTTAGTTTCAAGTTGATTCCAGGATGTCTGAAGTCTTAGGACACAGCTCCTACCTTTATTCGGATTCTAGGGGCCGGACTACCTGCTAGGTCCCTCCCTAGGGGTGGGACCAGGAAGGGGGGTGGTTACACCCCCAATCCTTTGTCCAGCTCGCCCCAGGCCCGGGACTGGTGTGCCCCAGGACCGGTTTGAACTGGCATATGCACCGAGGCTCCTTGTGAGCCACAGGCATGTCTGGTTTCTTTCAAGCCCTACCTGACCAATACGCAAAATCCTGTCTGGGGTGGTGCATGCACCTCCCCTGGCAGGAAACCCTTTGTCCACACCTCCCAAGCTGGAAGGACTCCCAGCAGCAGGAGGGCAGACTTGTGTCTGTGGTGGCAGCATCCATTTTGTGGAGCTGAGGCTATGTCTGATTTTACCCGGGTTTCAGGTACTGTACATGTCGTGTCCCTCTAGAAGGGTGGAATGCTAACCCCGTCGCCAGAATTGGCGAGGGGTTAGTATTCCAATTCGTATGACACCTTACTCGACATGTTTTGATAAAGCCAAACCAAAGATAGCATTTAACCGCGAGGTTCATAATGCACTTAAGAGTATATGGTATGACGATATCTGGAAACAGTAGAAGGAAGTTGTTCCGACCACTGCAGACAGGCTCAGCTCATGCCAGAGCACCATCTCACATGGAACCAAGCACTCTGCCTTCAGGATTGTTAAGGCCTGCCATAGGAGTGACTTATAGGTTACCAGGTGTCCCATTTAAGGTTAGGTATAGGTATACTACACCTAAGTAAGAGGTGATTACACCAACTTACCCCAGCTGAGTGATCAGCCAGTTGTGTCAAATTGTTAGGCCAAGCCTGGGGTGGCATAATACATGCTGCAGCCCTTGGCAGGCCTTGGGTACACCAATGCCCTGGGTACCTAGTGTACACTGGTACAGGGGCTGACAGGGTGATCCAACCAATTGGGTATGTACCTAAGGTACATGGAGTCCATTTTAAAGAGAGAACAGCCAGGCTGAGATCCTGAATAGCAGGATCTCAGGCCAACTAAGTCGAAAAACCAGCTAGACACTAGGCAAAAATTTGGGGGTAACCATAGTCAGATATCCACCTTCCTACACCTGGGTACCTAGTGTACACTGGTACAGGGGCTGACAGGGTGATCCAACCAATTGGGTATGTACCTAGGGTACATGGAGTCCATTTTAAAGAGAGAACAGCCAGGCTGAGATCCTGAATAGCAGGATCTCAGGCCAACTAAGTCGAAAAACCAGCTAGACACTAGGCAAAAATTTGGGGGTAACCATAGTCAGATATCCACCTTCCTACAGTAGGCCTCAGCTTTTGTACCATTGATGTAGGGCTCCTGTCTGTACCTACCCAAAGTGTTGGGACAGGCAGTGAAGTTGGCAAACCCCATGCCACCATCACAGACAAGAGTGGTTGCTGTAGGGGAATTGGCTAAGCCAGGGTCCCCCTGTGTTCCCCAAGTAAACCCACCCAGATTTCTGGGGGCACTCCCACCACCTGGGGGATTACTGCTGACAGTAATAGGTGGTGTGACAGGAGTAATTGGAGGAACAGTTTTGTTTTTAGCCCTTGGGCAACCGCTGTCAGTTTTCCAATGCCCAGGAGTTTTACACTCATGGCAGTAGGGCTTTTTAGCTGTGGTAGAGGAGGGAGCTTGGGACCCACCACCCTGTGTGGAGTTTTGGGGCCCTGAGGAAGGTTTCTCTTTTTCTTTATCCCCACCCTTCTCTTGAGGCTTGGTGGTATCTTTCTTTTGGTCACCACCCTGGTTTTTAGGCCTGATCCTGGTCCTGACCCATTTATCTGCCCTCTTTCCCAATTCTTGGGGAGAGGTCAAATCTGAGTCTACCAGGTGTTGATGGAGAAGCTGGTTTTGACAATTACTTAAAATCTGCTCTCTCATCATCAAATTGTACAATCCTGTATAATCAGACACCTTACTTCCCAGCAACCAACCCTCCAAAGCCTTAGTGGCACATTCCACATATTCAGACCAGTCCTGAGTCTGTGTCTTCTGGGTGTCTCTGAACATTAACCTGTACTGTTCAGT
Organism: Triturus cristatus; assembly: GCF_964204655.1. Lineage (NCBI taxonomy): Eukaryota > Metazoa > Chordata > Amphibia > Caudata > Salamandridae > Triturus > Triturus cristatus. The sequence continues at coordinate 58,864 of NW_028187856.1, read as the reverse complement.
GGTTAAGCCTAACCCATCAACTAGGACACTCTTCAGGACTCTGTAATTTCTGACATCCTCTTCTCTAACAGTGAGGAGTCTATCTCTGCCTCTCCCCTCAAAGGAGAGCCATAAGATTGCTGCCCACTGGTCTTCAGGAACCTGCTGCACTTTGCAGGCTCTCTCAAGAGCAGTCATCCATTTGTGGATGTCATCCCCACTTTTGTAGGGGGGCACAATCTTGGACAGGTTCCTATTGTCAAAGACCCTATCTTTGTCCCTAGGGACATTGCTGCCACCAGTGGGTATAGACCCACTCTCTCTATGCTGCCTAGCCTTGCTCAGTTTTTCTTCCATCAGGGCTACTTCTAGCTCCTGCTTCCTGATCCTCAGCTGGGCTTCCTGCATTCTGGCCTCATGTTCCCTCCTCTGAGGGGTGGTCAGTCTCCTTCTGGAGTGACCTTGAGAGCCTCTAGAGCCATGGGAAGCATTGGAGTCACCTGAGCGATTCCTTTGCCTTCCAAGCCCTGTGTTAAGTCCACTGGGGAGATCCAATGGGGTGAACCCACTGTCAGTCCCCAATAGCCTTAGTTTAGCTGGGCCAAGTATAACACTTGGCACTGGGCTAGTTCTCCCTTCATCCCCACTCACATCTGTATCCCCATCACTTTCTTCCTCTGTGGTAGGCATCCCATCTAAGGGGTGACTATTGAAAGGGGGTACCTCTGTGGCATCTTCAGAAGGGGGGCCTCCTGTTCCTGACCCTAAGGGGGCTAACTGGGAAGCTTTCCTGAGTTCTCTCTGATTCTCATCATTTTGTAAGAGTTCTCTGAGCTCAGCAGAGGTAGGGTTCTTGGGCTGTTTAAGGCCTCTAAGAGTTGCCAAATGCCTGAGCTCATTCTGGTTAAGGGTAGCAAAGCTGGATGGTGCCCTCTGGGGGTCACTCTCAACAGAGATGGGTACAGTGGACCCCTCTGCCCCGGCCATTGCTCTTAAGTGTGGGTGGATGTGTTGCAATCTACCTACACTTGGGTTTACCTACTAAACCTATCTAGTAGTTGTAGTCAGGGTGTGCTACTCCCTTTGCTCCACAACAACTAAGTTCAGTAGAACTTATGTATATCTAATCTTGTTTTATATGTACCTACAGGTACCTATGTGATCTTTCAATTGGTAACCAAGAGATTACAATGGTAAAACACAGCAAGCTCAAATCCAACCGCTGCTCACCAATGTGAGAAGTTGGCCTGGTATATGATGCTCACTAGTTAAAGTGATCACCTTGTACCATGCCAAGCAACCCTTATGGTGTGGTTGTTAGTCAACCTTTTCGGACTAGCTGCCCTAGTGGTAGCGTAGGCTAAGCAGTCTTTGAGGCTAAACTCGTGAAGCGTGTTAAGCCAGCTGTTTTACCAAATGCAACCCCCTTTTATACCAATGAAAGGACACCACACAGATATATATTCAAAATATATATGTATTTATTTCTCAAAGTAACCCCTAGTCTCTTTATGAGCACAGGAGCACAAATCGTCAAACAAGATTATCACAGAATACACAGAAGTTGCACGTTATATGGATAGGCCCTGGTGGCCACTCAAACCATATACTAAAATAGTGGTATAAGTACCACGAACAGAAAAGGGAAAAGGCCTAGGGCCTCTAGAATCGCTGGGCCTACAAGGAGCTAACGTCAGTTAGTGACCAGGAGGTCCACGGGTGGCGTGTGCAGAGTGAATAGTCACACGCGTGCTCCCATAGGTTTCAATGGGTGCGTAAAAAGTACAAAGTTACTGCAAAGGAGATCTTCCGGGTTGACTAGGAACTTAAGATTTGGAACACAGGCACTAGAGATGTATTACTACACATGGGCACCGGAGTACCAGCTTTACCTCACCCACAGGAAGCGGGTGCATAGGCCTCAAAGTGCGTCGGGTTTCTTCTATCTGTTCCGTGGAGCTTGAAGGCAAAGATGCTGCAGGCGGTCGGTCCGGGAGAGATGCAGTGGATCCAAGAGTGGATCGGAGATGTTGAAGACCTGTAAGCAGAGGGGACAGTGTTCACAGTCACTAGCCAGTGACCAGCGTGGCACCAGGTGGGTACCAGGCGATGTCGGGTGCAAACAGGTGATGAGGGGTAGCTTGTCTCCGCAGCCACGTGGTCCCTGAAGGTCGACGACGTCCAGGAGCCGGCTCACGAGCTGTCCCACGCAGGCTCTCGCTGTCGGCGGTGTCGGCGACTTGATCGAAGCAAACAAGCCTTGGCAAAAGCAATTGCAGGAGGATTCGGAAATCAGCTGTTGGTTCTGACCAGCAAGGTCAGAGGGATTGCTCCTTTGGAGGGGAGCAAGGGCCAGTCTGGAGCAACCAGACCAGCGGTGTTTGTCGTAGATTTCGTCGCCAAGATGGCCACTAGCCAGCGGGCCAGCAACCGGTTAGGCGCGTCGAGTGGCAAAATGCAGAAGGGCCCCACGCAGATCGTGGAGATGCTGGAGGGCTCACCTTTGGTGCAGATGCTGCTCGAGGGTTGGGCTTCTCAGGACCCAAAGCACAACTTGGAGGGAGCCTCGGTTGTTGCACTTGTCAGCTTGTCGTAGTAATTCCAAGATGGCTGGCTCCACGTGTCTCGGTGCCTCCACGGGTCTCTTCTTCTCAGGGACTGTGGATCGGGCGGTGAGAGGTCTGGAGGTCCAGGTCTTGTCAGTCTCTGGGGTCGGGCTCCGGCGGGAGGCGGCGGCAAAGCAGACGTTGATGCGCTGGATGGTGCTTGCGTTAGCAAGGTGGTCACTCCCTGACCACAGGGGAGATTTTCTTCAGTCTTCTGTGCAGCAGAATGTCGAAGTTCCCGTCTTCTTCTTAGTTTCAAGTTGATTCCAGGAGGTCTGAAGTCTTAGGACACAGCTCCTACCTTTAAGCGGATTCTAGGGGCCGGACTACCTGCTAGGTCCCTCCCTAAGGGTGGGACCAGGAAGGGGGGTGGTTACACCCCCAATCCTTTGTCCAGCTCGCCCCAGGCCCGGGACTGGTGTGCCCCAGGACCGGTTTGAACTGGCATATGCACCGAGGCTCCTTGTGAGCCACAGGCATGTCTGGTTTCTTTCAAGCCCTACCTGACCAATACACAAAATCCTGTCTGGGGTGGTGCATGCACCTCCCCTGGCAGGAAACCCTTTGTCCACACCTCCCAAGCTGGAAGGACTCCCAGCAGCAGGAGGTCAGACTTGTGTCTGTGGTGGCAGCATCCATTTTGTGGAGCTGAGGCTATGTCTGATTTTACCCGGGTTTCAGGCACTGTACATGTCGTGTCCCTCTAGAAGGGTGGAATGCTAACCCCGTCGCCAGAATTGGCGAGGGGTTAGTATTCCAATTCGTATGACACCTTACTCGACATGTTTTGATAAAGCCAAACCAAAGATAGCATTTAACCGCGAGGTTCATAATGCACTTAAGAGTATATGGTATGACGATATCTGGAAACAGTAGAAGGAAGTTGTTCCGACCACTGCAGACAGGCTCAGCTCATGCCAGAGCACCATCTCACATGGAACCAAGCACTCTGCCTTCAGGATTGTTAAGGCCTGCCATAGGAGTGACTTATAGGTTACCAGGTGTCCCATTTAAGTTTAGGTATAGGTATACTACACCTAAGTAAGAGGTGATTACACCAACTTACCCCAGCTGAGTGATCAGCCAGTTGTGTCAGATTGTTAGGCCAAGCCTGGGGTGGCATAATACATGCTTCAGCCCCTGGCAGGCCTTGGATACACCAATGCCCTGGGTACCTAGTGTACACTGGTACAGGGGCTGACAGGGTGATCCAACCAATTGGGTATGTACCTAGGGTACATGGAGTCCATTTTACAGAGAGAGCAGATAGCCTGAGAGCCTGAATGGCAGGATCTCAGGCCAACTAAGTCGAAAAACCAGCTAGACACTAGGCAAAAATTTGGGGGTAACCATAGTCAGATATCCACCTTCCTACAACACTCCACTCCTCTCAACACACTCCACTCGACACACTCCACTCCCCACACTCTACTCTACTCCACTCCACACACTCCACTCAACTCACTCTATTCCACTCACTCCACACACTCCATTCACTCCACTCCACTCACTCCACTCCACTCCACACACTCCACTCCACACACACCACACCACACTCCACTCCACACACTCCACTCCACACCACACACACCACTCCACACACTCCACTCCACACATTCCACTCCACTCCACACACTCCACTCCACAGACTCCACTCTAGTCCACACACTCCACATACTCCACTCCACTCCACACACTCCACTCCTCACACTCCACTCCACTCCACACACTCCACTCCACACACCCTACTCCACTCCACACACTCCACTCCACTCACTCCACTCCACACACTCCACTCCACACACACTACTCCACACCACACACTCCACTCCACACCACACCAGACACTCCACACACTCTACACACTCCACTCCAAACACTCCACTACACTTGTGAGAAGTTGGCCTGGTATATGCTGTTCACTAGTTCTAGTGACCACCTTGTACCATGCCAAGCAACCCTTATGGTGTGGTTGTAAGTCAACCTTTTTGGACTAGCTGCCCTAGTGGTAGCGTAGGCTAAGCAGTCTTTGAGGCTAAACTCGTGAAGCGTGTTAAGCAAGCTGTTTTACCAATAGTAACCCCCTTTTATACCAATGAAAGGACACCACACAGATATATATTCAAAATATATATGTATTTATTTCTCAAAGTAACCCCTAGTCTCTTTATGAGCACAGGAGCACAAATCGTCAAACAAGATTACCACATAATACACAGAAGTTGCACTTTATATGGATAGGCCCTGGTGGCCACTCGAACCATATACTAAAATAGTGGTATAAGTACCACGAACAGAAAAGGGAAAAGGCCTAGGGCCTCTAGAATCGCTGGGCCTACAAGGAGCTAACGTCAGTTAGTGACCAGGAGGTCCACGGGTGGCGTGTGCAGAGCAAATAGTCACACGCGTGCTCCCATAGGTTTCAATGGGTGCGTAAAAAGTACAAAGTTACTGCAAAAGGAATCTTCCGGATGACCTAGGAACTTAAGATTTGGAACACAGGCACTAGAGATGTAATACTACACTTGGGCACAGGTGTGCCAGCTTTACCTCACCCACAGGAAGCGGGTGCATAGGCCTCGAAGTGCGTCGGGTTTCTTCTATCTGTTCCGTGGGGCCTGTAGACAAAAGTGCTGCAGGCGGTCGGTCGGGAAGAGATGCAGTGGATCCAAGAGTGGATCGGAGATGTTGAAGACCTGTAAGCAGAGGGGACAGTGTTCACAGTCACTAGCCAGTGACCAGCGTGGCACCAGGTGGGTACCAGGCGATGTCGGGCGCAAACAGGTGATGAGGGGTAGCTTGTCTCCGCAGCCACGTGGTCCCTGAAGGTCGACGACGTCCAGGAGTCGGCTCACGAGCTGTCCCACGCAGGCTCTCGCTGTCGGCGGTGTCGGCGACTTGATCGAAGCAAACAAGCCTTGGCAAAAGCAATTGTAGAAGGATTCGGAAATCAGCTGTTGGTTCTGACCAGCAAGGTCAGAGGGATTGCTCCTTTGGAGGGGAGCAAGGGCCAGTCTGGAGCAACCAGACCAGCGGTGTTTGTCGTAGATTTCGTCGCCAAGATGGCCACTAGCCAGCGGGCCAGCAACCGGTTAGGCGCGTCGAGTGGCAAAATGCAGAAGGGCCCCACGCAGATCGTGGAGATGCTGGAGGGCTCACCTTTGGTGCAGATGCTGCTCGAGGGTTGGGCTTCTCAGGACCCAAAGCACAACTTGGAGGGAGCCTCGGTTGTTGCACTTGTCAGCTTGTCGTAGTCGTTCCAAGATGGCTGGCTCCACGTGTCTCGGTGCCTCCACGGGTCTCCTCCTTTCAGGGACTGTGGATCGGGCGGTGAGAAGTCTGGAGGTCCAGGTCTTGTCAGTCTCTGGGCTCGGGCTCCGGCGGGAGGCGGCGGCAAAGCAGACGGTGATTCGCTGGATGGTGCTTGCGTTAGCAAGGTGGTCACTCCCTGACCACAGGGGAGATTTTCTTCAGTCTTCTGTGCAGCAGAATGTCGAAGTTCCCGTCTTCTTCTTAGTTTCAAGTTGATTCCAGGATGTCTGAAGTCTTAGGACACAGCTCCTACCTTTATTCGGATTCTAGGGGCCGGACTACCTGCTAGGTCCCTCCCTATGGGTGGGACCAGGAAGGGGGGTGGTTACACCCCCAATCCTTTGTCCAGCTCGCCCCAGGCCCGGGACTGGTGTGCCCCAGGACCGGTTTGAACTGGCATATGCACCGAGGCTCCTTGTGAGCCACAGGCATGTCTGGTTTCTTTCAAGCCCTACCTGACCAATACACAAAATCCTGTCTGGGGTGGTGCACGCACCTCCCCTGGCAGGAAACCCTTTGTCCACACCTCCCAAGCTGGAAGGACTCCCAGCAGCAGGAGGGCAGACTTGTGTCTGTGGTGGCAGCATCCATTTTGTGGAGCTGAGGCTATGTCTGATTTTACCCGGGTTTCAGGTACTGTACATGTCGTGTCCCTCTAGAAGGGTGGAATGCTAACCCCGTTGCCAGAATTGGCGAGGGGTTAGTATTCCAATTCGTATGACACCTTACTCGACATGTTTTGATAAAGCCAAACCAAAGATAGCATTTAACCGCGAGGTTCATAATGCACTTAAGAGTATATGGTATGACGATATCTGGAAACAGTAGAAGGAAGTTGTTCCGACCACTGCAGACAGGCTCAGCTCATGCCAGAGCACCATCTCACATGGAACCAAGCACTCTGCCTTCAGGATTGTTAAGGCCTGCCATAGGAGTGACTTATAGGTTACCAGGTGTCCCATTTAGGGTTAGGTATAGGTATACTACACCTAAGTAAGAGGTGATTACACCAACTTACCCCAGCTGAGTGATCAGCCAGTTGTGTCAGATTGTTAGGCCAAGCCTGGGGTGGCATAATACATGCTGCAGCCCCTGGCAGGCCTTGGGTACACCAATGCCCTGGGTACCTAGTGTACACTGGTACAGGGGCTGACAGGGTGATCCACTTCCAATTGGTTATGCACCTAGGGTGCATAGTTTTAATTTAGTAGAGAGAACAGCAGGCTGGGGGTCTGATTGGCAGGCCCACAGCCTCAATATGTCAAAAACCAGTGAAGCAAAAAGCAAAAATTTGGGGTGACCATAGGATAGCAGACCCTACTCTCCTACACAACCCCCCCCCAAACGCTGGGACATTAAACTAGCCTTGACCAGTCTCGTCTTCATGTCCTAAGTGGAAGTACCTGGAGAGACCATCTGCATTCCCATGGTCAGTACCTGGCCGGTGCTCCACTGTAAAGTCCATCCCCTGTAGGGAAATGGACCACCTAAGCAGTTTGGGGTTTTCACCCTTCATCTGATTTAGCCACAAGAGGGGCTTATGGTCGGTCTGAATCTTGAAGTGAGTGCCAAACAAGTATGGCCTCAGCTTCTTCAGGGCCCACACCACAGCAAAGGCCTCCCTCTCAATAGCTGACCAATTCTTCTCTCTGGGGGTCAACCTTCTGCTAATAAAAGCAATGGGTTGGTCTTGACCATCTACATTAAGTTGTGACAGCACAGCTCCCACACCCAACTCAGAAGCATCTGTTTGGACAATAAACTCTTTGGAGTAGTCAGGACTTTTCAGGATAGGTGCAGAGCACATGGCCTCCTTCAGGTCATCAAATGCCTTTTGACAGCTTACTGTCCACTGAACCTTTTTGGGCATCTTCTTGGATGTCAGATCATTAAGAGGAGTCACAATGGACCCATAGTTCTTAACAAACTTCCTGTAATACCCAGTCAAGCCCAAGAAAGCTCGAACTTGAGTCTGGGTGGTTGGAGGGGACCAATCCTTGATGGACTGTATCTTACTCTCCAGTGGTTGAACTTGGCCCCCACCTACAAGGTGGCCCAAATACACAACCTTACTCTGCCCTATCTGGCACTTAGTAGCCTTGATAGTGAGGCCTGCCCTTTGCAGAGCCTCAAGAGCCTTCTTCAGGTGGATCAGGTGATCCTCCCAGGTGGAACTAAAGACAGCAATGTCATCAAGATATGCTGCGCAAAAGTCATCCAACCCAGTAAGGACTTGGTTCACCAGCCTTTGGAAGGTGGCAGGTGCATTCTTCAGACCAAAGGGCATCACCACAAACTGATAATGCCCACCTGGGGTTGAGAATGCTGTTTTGGCCTTAGACTCCTCAGCTAACCTGATTTGCCAATAGCCAGCTGTCAAGTCAAATGTGCTCAAAAACTTTGCAGAAGCTAGTTTGTCTATGAGCTCATCTGCCCTTGGAATAGGGTGTGCATCTGTCCTGGTGACAGCATTGAGTCCTCTGTAGTCCACACAGAACCTCATCTCTCTCTTGCCATCTTTGGTGTGAGGTTTGGGGACCAGAACCACTGGGCTAGCCCAGGGGCTCTCTGAGGGTTCAATGACACCTAATTCCAGCATTTTATGTACCTCAGCCTTTATACAGTCCCTGACGTGGTCAGGTTGTCTGTAAAGTTTGTTCTTTACAGGCAGACTGTCACCAGTGTCCACAACATGGGTACACCAGTCAGTTTGACTAGGTATCAAGGAAAACATATGTGAAAATGATTGTAGAACCTGCCTACATTCAGTCTGCTGATGGGCAGTGAGGTTGCCTCCAAGGGTCACTCCTTCAACTGAGCCATCTTCAGGGTTCTGAGACAACAGGTCTGGGAGAGGGTCACTCTCTTCCTCCTGTCCCTCATCTGTAGCCATGAGCAAGCCCATGTCTGCCCTGTCAACATATGCTTTAAGCCTGTTAACATGGAGTACCCTGTGGGGACTCCTGGGAGTTCCTAGGTCCACCAAGTAGGTGACCTCTCCCTTCTTTTCCAGGATTGTATGGGGTCCAGACCATTTGTCTTGGAGTGCTGCTGGGGCCACTGGCTCCAACACCCATACCTTCTGTCCTGGCTGATACTCAACCAAGACAGCCTTTTGGTCATGCCAAGCTTTCTGTAAGGCCTGGCTTGCCTCAAGGTTTTTAGATGCCTTCTCCATATACTCAGCCATCCTGGAGCGGAGACCAAGTACATAGTCCACTATGTCTAGCTTAGGCTTTTTGAGAGGTAACTCCCATCCTTCCTTCACCAAACACAGTGGGCCTCTCACAGGGTGCCCAAACAACAATTCAAAGGGGCTGTAGCCAACTCCTTTTTGTGGGACCTCTCTGTAAGCAAACAGAAGGCAGGGTAGAAGGATATCCCATCTTCGCCTGAGCTTTTCAGGTAATCCTTTGATCATACCCTTTAGGGTCTTGTTGAATCTCTCAACAAGCCCATTGCATTGTGGGTGATAAGGGGTGGTGAACTTGTAGTTGACACCACATTCCTTCCACATAGCTGTTAAGTATCCTGACATAAAGTTGGTACCTCTGTCAGATACTACCTCCTTAGGAAACCCCACTCTGGAGAATACTCCCAGCAGGGCCCTGGCCACAACAGGAGCTGTAGTGGTCCTAAGGGGAATTGCCTCTGGATACCTGGTGGCATGATCCACTACCACCAGTATAAATCTGTGCCCAGATGCAGTGGGAGGATCCATGGGACCCACTATGTCTATTCCCACTCTTTCAAAGGGGACCCCCACCACAGGTAGTGGTATTAGGGGGGCCTTTGTTGTGCCACCTGATTTGCCACTGGCTTGGCAGGTAACACAGGAGCGACAAAACTCCTTTGTATCTTCATTCATATGAGGCCAGTGAAAGTAAGGGACAAGTCTGTCCCAGGTCTTGTTCTGGCCTAGGTGTCCTGCTAAAGGAATATCATGGGCCAAGGTAAGGAGGAAGCCCCTAAATTGCAGAGGTATAACCAACCTCCTGGTTGCACCAGGCTTGGGGTCTCTAGCCTCTGAATAAAGGAGCCCTTCATCCCAATACACTTTATGGGTACCTTGAGCATTCCCAGCAGCCTCAGCAGCAGCCAGCTGTCTGAGGGGTTCAAGAGAGGGACAGGATAACTGAGCCTGCCTCAAGTCAGCCCTTGAAGGTCCCCCTGTCCCCAGAAACTCAACCTGATCAGGTTCAAGCTCTTCAGGGACAGTTCCTTCAGGGTCCTCTAGATCAGCTTCCTGGGAAGGCTGATCATCACTGAGGCAGGGGGGAAGGCACAGCCTTGACCCTCCTGTTCTTCTTCTTGGTAGGTGCTTGGTCCATTGTTCCAGGATCCAAGACCTGTGGTTCAGTGAGGCACTTTTTGACCTGTGACCTGGTCACAGCAAGGACATGTGATGATATACCTAACATCTCTGCATGAGTCCTGTACTCCACTTCTGACCATAGAGAACTCTCTAGGTCATTGCCCAACAAACATTCTACTGGGAGGTCTGCACTAACCACAACCCTTTTGAGGCCAGTTACCCCTCCCCATGAGAAGTTAACAACTGCCACACTGTGTGAAGTAGTGGCATTGCTGGCATTGGTCACCAGGTAGTTCTCACCTGGTATGTACTGTCCAGGGTCCACAAAGCCTGGTGTCACCATAGTGACACTGGCACATGTGTCCCTGTAGGCTTGAGCCACTTTGTCATTAATTAAAGGAGTCTGTCTGTACTTGCCCAGGTTACTGGGGCTCACAGTCAGGGACAAATCAATGTCGCCATCACAGATCAAGACTGCCTGTGTAAGGGTTCTGTCTAAGTCAGAATCTCCTTCAGTTCCCATAGTGATTCCCACTACACCCTTTGTCTGGGGACCAACACTGCTAACAGTAGTACTGGGAGCAGGTGCCTTAGGGGCAACAGTGTTGGGGGCTCCACCCTTTTTGCAATCACTAGTCCAGTGAGTTGTATTTTTACAATGATTGCACCAGGGTTTCTTTTGACCTTCTTTCTTCTTTTTGGACTGTTGGGACCCACCCTCCTTAGTAGTAGTTTGGGGCCCTGTTGAAGACTTCTGGTCTTTAGGTTTCTGATCTCCACCCTTTTGGTCTGTTTTCTTCTGATCACCCCCTTGGCCCTGGTTCTGGTTCTTTTGCTTAACCCTGGTTCTGACCCATTTGTCTGCCTTCTTTCCCAATTCTTGGGGAGAGGTCAGATCAGAGTCAACCAAGTGTTGATGCAGTTGCTGGTTTTGACAGTTATTTAAAATCTGTTCTCTCATCATCAAATTATACAATCCTGTAAAATCAGATACCTTACTTCCCAGCAACCAACCCTCCAAAGCCTTAGTGGCACATTCAATGTATTCAGACCAGTCCTGAGTCTGTGTCTTTTGGGTGTCTCTGAACATTAACCTGTACTGCTCAGTGGTTAAGCCTAACCCATCAACTAGAACACTCTTCAGGACTCTGTAGTTTCTGACATCCTCTTCTCTAACAGTGAGGAGTCTGTCTCTGCCTCTTCCTTCAAAGGAGAGCCAGAGGATTGCTGCCCACTGATCTTCAGGAACCTGCTGTACTTTGCAGGCTCTCTCAAGAGCAGTTATCCACTTGTGGATGTCATCCCCACTTTTGTAGGGGGGCACAACCTTAGACAGGTTTCTATTGTCGAAAACCCTATCTTTGTCCTTAGGGACAATGCTGCCACCAGTGGGTATAGACCCACTCTCTTTATGCTGTCTAGCCTTGCTAAGTTTCTCTTCCATCAGGGCTACTTCTAGCTCCTGCTTCCTGATCCTCAGCTGGGCCTCTTGCATCTTGGCCTCATGTTCCCTCCTCTGAGGGGTGGTCATCCTTCTCCTGGAGTGACCTTGAGAGCCTCTAGAGCCATGGGAAGCATTGGAGTCACCTGAGCGATTCCTTTGCCTTCCCAGCCCTGTGTTAAGTCCACTGGGGAGATCCAGTGGGTTGAACCCACTGTCAGTCCCCAATAGCCTTGGTTTAGCTGGGCCAAGTATAACACTTGGCACTGGGCTAGTTCTCCCTTCATCCTCACTACTGTCAGTATCCTTTTCACTCTCATCCTCTGTGGTAGGCATCCCATCTAAGGGGTGACTATTGGGAAGGGGTACTTCAGTGGCATCTTTAGAAGGGGGGCCTCCTGTTCCTGTCCCTAAGGGGGCTAACTGGGAAGCTTTCTTGAGTGCTCTCTGATTCTCATCATTCTGTAAGAGCTCTCTGAGCTCAGCAGAGTTTGGGTTCTTGGGCTGTTTAAGGCCTCTAAGAGTTGCCAAATGCCTGAGCTCATTCTGATTAAGGGTAGCAAAGCTGGATGGTGCCCTCTGGGGGTCACTCTCAACAGAGATGGGTACAGTGGACCCCTCTGCCCCGGCCATTGCTCTTAAGTGTGGGTGGATGTGTTGCAATCTACCTACACTTGGGTTTACCTACTAAACCTATCTAGTAGTTGTAGTCAGGGTGTGCTACTCCCTTTGCTCTACAACAACTAAGTTCAGTAGAACTTATGTATATCTAATCTTGTTTTATATGTACCTACAGGTACCTATGTGTAGGAAGGTGGATATCTGACTATGGTTACCCCCAAATTTTTGCCTAGTGTCTAGCTGGTTTTTCGACTTAGTTGGCCTGAGATCCTGCCATTCAGGCTCTCAGGCTATCTGCTCTCTCTGTAAAATGGACTCCATGTACCCTAGGTACATACCCAATTGGTTGGATCACCCTGTCAGCCCCTGTACCAGTGTACACTAGGTACCCAGGGCATTGGTGTATCCAAGGCCTGCCAGGGGCTGAAGCATGTATTATGCCACCCCAGGCTTGGCCTAACAATCTGACACAACTGGCTGATCACTCAGCTGGGGTAAGTTGGTGTAATCACCTCTTACTTAGGTGTAGTATACCTATACCTAAACTTAAATGGGACACCTGGTAACCTATAAGTCACTCCTATGGCAGGCCTTAACAATCCTGAAGGCAGAGTGCTTGGTTCCATGTGAGATGGTGCTCTGGCATGAGCTGAGCCTGTCTGCAGTGGTCGGAACAACTTCCTTCTACTGTTTCCAGATATCGTCATACCATATACTCTTAAGTGCATTATGAACCTCGCGGTTAAATGCTATCTTTGGTTTGGCTTTATCAAAACATGTCGAGTAAGGTGTCATACGAATTGGAATACTAACCCCTCGCCAATTCTGGCGACGGGGTTAGCATTCCACCCTTCTAGAGGGACACGACATGTACAGTACCTGAAACCCGGGTAAAATCAGACATAGCCTCAGCTCCACAAAATGGATGCTGCCACCACAGACACAAGTCTGCCCTCCTGCTGCTGGGAGTCCTTCCAGCTTGGGAGGTGTGGACAAAGGGTTTCCTGCCAGGGGAGGTGCATGCACCACCCCAGACAGGATTTTGTGTATTGGTCAGGTAGGGCTTGAAAGAAACCAGACATGCCTGTGGCTCACAAGGAGCCTCGGTGCATATGCCAGTTCAAACCGGTCCTGGGGCACACCAGTCCCGGGCCTGGGGCGAGCTGGACAAAGGATTGGGGGTGTAACCACCCCCCTTCCTGGTCCCACCCATAGGGAGGGACCTAGCAGGTAGTCCGGCCCCTAGAATCTGCTTAAAGGTAGGAGCTGTGTCCTAAGACTTGAGACATCCTGGAATCAACTTGAAACTAAGAAGAAGACGGGAACTTCGACATTCTGCTGCACAGAAGACTGAAGAAAATCTCCCCTGTGGTCAGGGAGTGACCACCTTGCTAACGCAAGCACCATCCAGCGAATCACCGTCTGCTTTGCCGCCGCCTCCCGCCGGAGCCCGAGCCCAGAGACTGACAAGACCTGGACCTCCAGACCTCTCACCGCCCGATCCACAGTCCCTGCAAAGAGGAGACCCGTGGAGGCACCGAGACACGTGGAGCCAGCCATCTTGGAACGACTACGACAAGCTGACCAGTGCAACAACCGAGGCTCCCTCCAAGTTGTGCTTTGGGTCCTGAGAAGCCCAACCCTCGAGCAGCATCTGCACCAAAGGTGAGCCCTCCGGCATCTCCACGATCTGCGTGGGGCCCTTCTGCATTTTGCCACTCGACGCGCCTAACCGGTTGCTGGCCCGCTGGCTAGTGGCCATCTTGGCGACGAAATCTACGACAAACACCGCTGGTCTGGTTGCTCCAGACTGGCCCTTGCTCCCCTCCAAAGGAGCAATCCCTCTGACCTTGCTGGTCAGAACCAACAGCTGATTTCCGAATCCTCCTGCAATTGCTTTTGCCAAGGCTTGTTTGCTTCGATCAAGTCGCCGACACCGCCGACAGCGAGAGCCTGCGTGGGACAGCTCGTGAGCCGACTCCTGGACGTCGTCGACCTTCAGGGACCACGTGGCTGCGGAGACAAGCTACCCCTCATCACCTGTTTGCGCCCGACATCGCCTGGTACCCACCTGGTGCCACGCTGGTCACTGGCTAGTGACTGTGAACACTGTCCCCTCTGCTTACAGGTCTTCAACATCTCCGATCCACTCTTGGATCCACTGCATCTCTTCCCGACCGACCGCCTGCAGCATCTTTGTCCCAGGCTCAACGGAACAGATAGAAGAAACCCGACGCACTTTGAGGCCTATGCACCCGCTTCCTGTGGGTGAGGTAAAGCTGGTACTCCGGTGCCCATGTGTAGTAATACATCTCTAGTGCCTGTGTTCCAAATCTTAAGTTCCTAGGTCATCCGGAAGATTCCTTTTGCAGTAACTTTGTACTTTTTACGCACCCATTGAAACCTATGGGAGCACGCGTGTGACTATTTGCTCTGCACACGCCACCCGTGGACCTCCTGGTCACTAACTGACGTTAGCTCCTTGTAGGCCCAGCGATTCTAGAGGCCCTAGGCCTTTTCCCTTTTCTGTTCGTGGTACTTATACCACTATTTTAGTATATGGTTCGAGTGGCCACCAGGGCCTATCCATATAAAGTGCAACTTCTGTGTATTCTGTGATAATCTTGTTTGACGATTTGTGCTCCTGTGCCCATAAAGAGACTAGGGGTTACTTTGAGAAATAAATACATATATATTTTGAATATATATCTGTGTGGTGTCCTTTCATTGGTATAAAAGGGGGTTACTATTGGTAAAACAGCTTGCTTAACACGCTTCACGAGTTTAGCCTCAAAGACTGCTTAGCCTACGCTACCACTAGGGCAGCTAGTCCGAAAAGGTTGACTTACAACCACACCATAAGGGTTGCTTGGCATGGTACAAGGTGGTCACTAGAACTAGTGAACAGCATATACCAGGCCAACTTCTCACATTGGTGAGCAGCGGTTGGATTTGAGCTTGCTGTGTTTTACCATTGTAATCTCTTGGTTACCAATTGAAAGATCACATAGGTACCTGTAGGTACATATAAAACAAGATTAGATATACATAAGTTCTACTGAACTTAGTTGTTGTAGAGCAAAGGGAGTAGCACACCCTGACTACAACTACTAGATAGGTTTAGTAGGTAAACCCAAGTGAAGGTAGATTGCAACACATCCACCCACACTTAAGAGCAATGGCCGGGGCAGAGGGGTCCACTGTACCCATCTCTGTTGAGAGTGACCCCCAGAGGGCACCATCCAGCTTTGCTACCCTTAATCAGAATGAGCTCAGGCATTTGGCAACTCTTAGAGGCCTTAAACAGCCCAAGAACCCAAACTCTGCTGAGCTCAGAGAGCTCTTACAGAATGATGAGAATCAGAGAGCACTCAAGAAAGCTTCCCAGTTAGCCCCCTTAGGGTCAGGAACAGGAGGCCCCCCTTCTGAAGATACTACAGAGGTACCCAGTTCCAATAGCCATCCCTTAGATGAGAACCATACTACAGGGGAGGAAAGTGGTGAGGATACAGAAAGTAGTGATGATGAAGGGAGAACTAGCCCAGTGCCAAGTATTATACTTGGCCCAGCTAAACTAAGGCTATTGGGGACTGACAATGGGTTCCCCCCATTGGATCTCCCCAGTGGACTTAACACAGGGCTTGGGAGGCAAAGGAATCGCTCAGGTGACTCCAATGCTTCTCATGGCTCTAGGGGCTCTCAAGGTCACTCCAGGAAAAGGATGACCACCCCTCAGAGGAGGGAACATGAGGCCAGAATGCAGGAAGCCCAGCTGAGGATCAGGAAGCAGGAGCTAGAAGTAGCCCTGATGGAAGAAAAACTGAGCAAGGCTAGGCAGCATAGAGAGAGTGGGTCTATACCCACTGGTGGCAGCAATGTCCCTAGGGACAAAGATAGGGTCTTTGACAATAGGAACCTGTCCAAGATTGTGCCCCCCTACAAAAGTGGGGATGACATCCACAAATGGATGACTGCTCTTGAGAGAGCCTGCAAAGTGCAGCAGGTTCCTGAAGACCAGTGGGCAGCAATCTTATGGCTCTCCTTTGAGGGGAGAGGCAGAGATAGACTCCTCACTGTTAGAGAAGAGGATGTCAGAAATTACAGAGTCCTGAAGAGTGTCCTTTAGGCTTAACCACTGAACAGTACAGGTTAATGTTCAGAGACACCCAGAAGACACAGACTCAGGACTGGTCTGAATATGTGGAATGTGCCACTAAGGCTTTGGAGGGTTGGTTGCTGGGAAGTAAGGTGTCTGATTATACAGGATTGTACAATTTGATGATGAGAGAGCAGATTTTAAGTAATTGTCAAAACCAGCTTCTCCATCAACACCTGGTAGACTCAGATTTGACCTCTCCCCAAGAATTGGGAAAGAGGGCAGATAAATGGGTCAGGACCAGGATCAGGCCTAAAAACCAGGGTGGTGACCAAAAGAAAGATACCACCAAGCCTCAAGAGAAGGGTGGGGATAAAGAAAAAGAGAAACCTTCCTCAGGGCCCCAAAACTCCACACAGGGTGGTGGGTCCCAAGCTCCCTCCTCTACCACAGCTAAAAAGCCCTACTGCCATGAGTGTAAAACTCCTGGGCATTGGAAAACTGACAGCGGTTGCCCAAGGGCTAAAAACAAAACTGTTCCTCCAATTACTCCTGTCACACCACCTATTACTGTCAGCAGTAATCCCCCAGGTGGTGGGAGTGCCCCCAGAAATCTGGGTGGGTTTACTTGGGGAACACAGGGGGACCCTGGCTTAGCCAATTCCCCTACAGCAACCACTCTTGTCTGTGATGGTGGCATGGGGTTTGCCAACTTCACTGCCTGTCCCAACACTTTGGGTAGGTACAGACAGGAGCCCTACATCAATGGTACAAAAGCTGAGGCCTACAGAGACACTGGGGCTAGCATCACAATGGTGGCCCATTGGCTAGTTCCCTCTGAGCAGCTTTTGCCCGGTTTCTCCTACCAGGTGACTAACATTGATGGCAAACAGAACAGTCATCCCATGGCAGAGGTATGTCTCAGCTGGGGAGGGGTCACTGGCCCTAAAAGGGTAGCAGTGTCCCCAACCTTGCCTGTAGACTGCTTACTGGGGAATGACTTAGAACTCTCAGCTTGGGCTGGAGTTGAACAAGACACCCATTCTAAAATGGTAGGCCTTTCACAAAAGGGTAGGGGGGTTGTGCCATTCACAACCCCTGTCCAAATAGATTTCCTCCCTGAAAAGGTTGGAAGGGCAGTGGTAGCCACAGCCCAGGCACAGACAGACTTCCCTGTAGGGACTGGCAGAGCTGTGACAGTCACAGCTCAAACACAAACTGAGTGCCCCCCTGAAAAGGTTGGCAAGGCTGTAATGGTCTCAGCCTATACTCAGACTGACATAGGTGTAGTGAAGCCTGAAACAATGGATCACTCCACACAAACTGAGAGTAGTGGGGAGGAAGAAAAGTCTCCCTCTCCCCAGACATTAGGAAAAGGTCAGCCTCCTCAGGGATCTGACCTCACCCCTTGTGAAGGAACTGCCCCAGAGGTAGCCAGGCCTGGCCTGGCAGAGCCTCTGATGTCAGTGGCCCCTTCCAAGGTGGGATCCAGTCTGGTGCAGGTAGCCTGCCTCTCTCTACCCTGCCTCAGTCAGCCCAGGGCTGCAGAGGTCAGGGAGGCCAGTGGACCCCCAGAGGGCCCCTGTCCACAAGAACCCCCCCATCAAAAGAATGAGGATTGCCTGGCTAGTAGCCCTAGTCAGGTGATGGGTAAAAACATTCCTGAGGGATCTCCTTTACAGGTAGTTAGGGACCTCCCCCAGGGGGATTCTGTTGGGCACAGGCAAACCTGGGACCTTAGGGCCCCAAACCTGACCTGTCCCTCCAGTAAGCCCACAAAAGAGACCCAGCCTCCAGCTTTAGGTAGCCAGAGGCTGACCCTGAGAGCACAGTGCAACTCAGTTAAAGAAAGAAAGGCATCCATGGTGGAGGATGATTGGAGGAAGCTGAGGCCTCACTTTGAGGACACTCACTTCAGTACTCCATCTCAACACCAGCCTTTTACTTTGCCAAGACACACCACAGGTAGAGATTCCCTATGGTGGAGACCCTCTGATACCCTTAGGGTGAGGGATTGCTTAGTGGACCATGAGACAGGGGGTAACCATGCCAGTGCTGGTTCCTCCTTATATGGCCACTTGGGCAATATAGGCTTACCTGGTCAAGGTCAGCCTTATCTCCCTTCGTTTGGGGGGGGGTTGTGTAGGAAGGTGGATATCTGACTATGGTTACCCCCAAATTTTTGCCTAGTGTCTAGCTGGTTTTTCGACTTAGTTGGCCTGAGATCCTGCCATTCAGGCTCTCAGGCTATCTGCTCTCTCTGTAAAATGGACTCCATGTACCCTAGGTACATACCCAATTGGTTGGATCACCCTGTCAGCCCCTGTACCAGTGTACACTAGGTACCCAGGGCATTGGTGTATCCAAGGCCTGCCAGGGGCTGAAGCATGTATTATGCCACCCCAGGCTTGGCCTAACAATCTGACACAACTGGCTGATCACTCAGCTGGGGTAAGTTGGTGTAATCACCTCTTACTTAGGTGTAGTATACCTATACCTAAACTTAAATGGGACACCTGGTAACCTATAAGTCACTCCTATGGCAGGCCTTAACAATCCTGAAGGCAGAGTGCTTGGTTCCATGTGAGATGGTGCTCTGGCATGAGCTGAGCCTGTCTGCAGTGGTCGGAACAACTTCCTTCTACTGTTTCCAGATATCGTCATACCATATACTCTTAAGTGCATTATGAACCTCGCGGTTAAATGCTATCTTTGGTTTGGCTTTATCAAAACATGTCGAGTAAGGTGTCATACGAATTGGAATACTAACCCCTCGCCAATTCTGGCGACGGGGTTAGCATTCCACCCTTCTAGAGGGACACGACATGTACAGTACCTGAAACCCGGGTAAAATCAGACATAGCCTCAGCTCCACAAAATGGATGCTGCCACCACAGACACAAGTCTGCCCTCCTGCTGCTGGGAGTCCTTCCAGCTTGGGAGGTGTGGACAAAGGGTTTCCTGCCAGGGGAGGTGCATGCACCACCCCAGACAGGATTTTGTGTATTGGTCAGGTAGGGCTTGAAAGAAACCAGACATGCCTGTGGCTCACAAGGAGCCTCGGTGCATATGCCAGTTCAAACCGGTCCTGGGGCACACCAGTCCCGGGCCTGGGGCGAGCTGGACAAAGGATTGGGGGTGTAACCACCCCCCTTCCTGGTCCCACCCATAGGGAGGGACCTAGCAGGTAGTCCGGCCCCTAGAATCTGCTTAAAGGTAGGAGCTGTGTCCTAAGACTTGAGACATCCTGGAATCAACTTGAAACTAAGAAGAAGACGGGAACTTCGACATTCTGCTGCACAGAAGACTGAAGAAAATCTCCCCTGTGGTCAGGGAGTGACCACCTTGCTAACGCAAGCACCATCCAGCGAATCACCGTCTGCTTTGCCGCCGCCTCCCGCCGGAGCCCGAGCCCAGAGACTGACAAGACCTGGACCTCCAGACCTCTCACCGCCCGATCCACAGTCCCTGCAAAGAGGAGACCCGTGGAGGCACCGAGACACGTGGAGCCAGCCATCTTGGAACGACTACGACAAGCTGACCAGTGCAACAACCGAGGCTCCCTCCAAGTTGTGCTTTGGGTCCTGAGAAGCCCAACCCTCGAGCAGCATCTGCACCAAAGGTGAGCCCTCCGGCATCTCCACGATCTGCGTGGGGCCCTTCTGCATTTTGCCACTCGACGCGCCTAACCGGTTGCTGGCCCGCTGGCTAGTGGCCATCTTGGCGACGAAATCTACGACAAACACCGCTGGTCTGGTTGCTCCAGACTGGCCCTTGCTCCCCTCCAAAGGAGCAATCCCTCTGACCTTGCTGGTCAGAACCAACAGCTGATTTCCGAATCCTCCTGCAATTGCTTTTGCCAAGGCTTGTTTGCTTCGATCAAGTCGCCGACACCGCCGACAGCGAGAGCCTGCGTGGGACAGCTCGTGAGCCGACTCCTGGACGTCGTCGACCTTCAGGGACCACGTGGCTGCGGAGACAAGCTACCCCTCATCACCTGTTTGCGCCCGACATCGCCTGGTACCCACCTGGTGCCACGCTGGTCACTGGCTAGTGACTGTGAACACTGTCCCCTCTGCTTACAGGTCTTCAACATCTCCGATCCACTCTTGGATCCACTGCATCTCTTCCCGACCGACCGCCTGCAGCATCTTTGTCCCAGGCTCAACGGAACAGATAGAAGAAACCCGACGCACTTTGAGGCCTATGCACCCGCTTCCTGTGGGTGAGGTAAAGCTGGTACTCCGGTGCCCATGTGTAGTAATACATCTCTAGTGCCTGTGTTCCAAATCTTAAGTTCCTAGGTCATCCGGAAGATTCCTTTTGCAGTAACTTTGTACTTTTTACGCACCCATTGAAACCTATGGGAGCACGCGTGTGACTATTTGCTCTGCACACGCCACCCGTGGACCTCCTGGTCACTAACTGACGTTAGCTCCTTGTAGGCCCAGCGATTCTAGAGGCCCTAGGCCTTTTCCCTTTTCTGTTCGTGGTACTTATACCACTATTTTAGTATATGGTTCGAGTGGCCACCAGGGCCTATCCATATAAAGTGCAACTTCTGTGTATTCTGTGATAATCTTGTTTGACGATTTGTGCTCCTGTGCCCATAAAGAGACTAGGGGTTACTTTGAGAAATAAATACATATATATTTTGAATATATATCTGTGTGGTGTCCTTTCATTGGTATAAAAGGGGGTTACTATTGGTAAAACAGCTTGCTTAACACGCTTCACGAGTTTAGCCTCAAAGACTGCTTAGCCTACGCTACCACTAGGGCAGCTAGTCCGAAAAGGTTGACTTACAACCACACCATAAGGGTTGCTTGGCATGGTACAAGGTGGTCACTAGAACTAGTGAACAGCATATACCAGGCCAACTTCTCACACTATGTGATCTTTCAATTGGTAACCAAGAGATTACAATGGTAAAACACAGCAAGCTCAAATCCAACCGCTGCTCACCAATGTGAGAAGTTGGCCTGGTATATGCTGTTCACTAGTTCTAGTGACCACCTTGTACCATGCCAAGCAACCCTTATGGTGTGGTTGTAAGTCAACCTTTTTGGACTAGCTGCCCTAGTGGTAGCGTAGGCTAAGCAGTCTTTGAGGCTAAACTCGTGAAGCGTGTTAAGCAAGCTGTTTTACCAATAGTAACCCCCTTTTATACCAATGAAAGGACACCACACAGATATATATTCAAAATATATATGTATTTATTTCTCAAAGTAACCCCTAGTCTCTTTATGAGCACAGGAGCACAAATCGTCAAACAAGATTACCACATAATACACAGAAGTTGCACTTTATATGGATAGGCCCTGGTGGCCACTCGAACCATATACTAAAATAGTGGTATAAGTACCACGAACAGAAAAGGGAAAAGGCCTAGGGCCTCTAGAATCGCTGGGCCTACAAGGAGCTAACGTCAGTTAGTGACCAGGAGGTCCACGGGTGGCGTGTGCAGAGCAAATAGTCACACGCGTGCTCCCATAGGTTTCAATGGGTGCGTAAAAAGTACAAAGTTACTGCAAAAGGAATCTTCCGGATGACCTAGTGTGAGAAGTTGGCCTGGTATATGCTGTTCACTAGTTCTAGTGACCACCTTGTACCATGCCAAGCAACCCTTATGGTGTGGTTGTAAGTCAACCTTTTCGGACTAGCTGCCCTAGTGGTAGCGTAGGCTAAGCAGTCTTTGAGGCTAAACTCGTGATGCGTGTTAAGCCAGCTGTTTTACCAAATGCAACCCCCTTTTATACCAATGAAAGGACACCACACAGATATATATTCAAAATATATATGTATTTATTTATCAAAGTAACCCCTAGTCTCTTTATGAGCACAGGAGCACAAATCGTCAAACAAGATTATCACAGAATACACAGAAGTTGCACTTTATATGGATAGGCCCTGGTGGCCACTCAAACCATATACTAAAATAGTGGTATAAGTACCACGAACAGAAAAGGGAAAAGGCCTAAGGCCTCTAGAATCGCTGGGCCTACAAGGAGCTAACGTCAGTTAGTGACCAGGAGGTCCACGGGTGGCGTGTGCAGAGCAAATAGTCACACGCGTGCTCCCATAGGTTTCAATGGGTGCGTAAAAAGTACAAAGTTACTGCAAAAGGAGATCTTCCGGGTTGACTAGGAACTTAAGATTTGGAACACAGGCACTAGAGATGTAATACTACACATGGGCACCGGAGTACCAGCTTTACCTCACCCACAGGAAGCGGGTGCATAGGCCTCAAAGTGCGTCGGGTTTCTTCTATCTGTTCCGTGGAGCTTGAAGACAAAGATGCTGCAGGCGGTCGGTCCGGGAGAGATGCAGTGGATCCAAGAGTGGATCGGAGATGTTGAAGACCTGTAAGCAGAGGGGACAGTGTTCACAGTCACTAGCCAGTGACCAGCGTGGCACCAGGTGGGTACCAGGCGATGTCGGGTGCAAACAGGTGAGGAGGGTGTAGCTTGACTCTGCAGCCACGTGGTCCCTGAAGGTCGACGACGTCCAGGAGTCGAGTCACGAGCTGTCCCACGCAGGCTCTCGCTGTCGGCGGTGTCGGCGACTTGATCGAAGCAAACAAGCCTTGGCAAAAGCAATTGTTGTAGGCAAGGAGTTTAAGCTGATGGTTCTGGCCAGCAAGGTCAGAGGAACTGCTCCTTTGGAGGGGAGCAAGGGCCAGTCTGGAGCAACCAGACCAGCGGTGTTTGTCGTAGATTTCGTCGCCAAGATGGCCACTAGCCAGCGGGCCAGCAACCGGTTAGGCGCGTCGAGTGGCAAAATGCAGAAGGGCCCCACGCAGATCGTGGAGATGCTGGAGGGCTCACCTTTGGTGCAGATGCTGCTCGAGGGTTGGGCTTCTCAGGACCCAAAGCACAACTTGGAGGGAGCCTCGGTTGTTGCACTGGTCAGCTTGTCGTAGTCGTTCCAAGATGGCTGGCTCCACGTGTCTCGGTGCCTCCACGGGTCTCCTCTTTGCAGGGACTGTGGATCGGGCGGTGAGAGGTCTGGAGGTCCAGGTCTTGTCAGTCTCTGGGCTCGGGCTCCGGCGGGAGGCGGCGGCAAAGCAGACGGTGATTCGCTGGATGGTGCTTGCGTTAGCAAGGTGGTCACTCCCTGACCACAGGGGAGATTTTCTTCAGTCTTCTGTGCAGCAGAATGTCGAAGTTCCCGTCTTCTTCTTAGTTTCAAGTTGATTCCAGGATGTCTGAAGTCTTAGGACACAGCTCCTACCTTTATTCGGATTCTAGGGGCCGGACTACCTGCTAGGTCCCTCCCTATGGGTGGGACCAGGAAGGGGGGTGGTTACACCCCCAATCCTTTGTCCAGCTCGCCCCAGGCCCGGGACTGGTGTGCCCCAGGACCGGTTTGAACTGGCATATGCCCCGAGGCTCCTTGTGAGCCACAGGCATGTCTGGTTTCTTTCAAGCCCTACCTGACCAATACACAAAATCCTGTCTGGGGTGGTGCATGCACCTCCCCTGGCAGGAAACCCTTTGTCCACACCTCCCAAGCTGGAAGGACTCCCAGCAGCAGGAGGGCAGACTTGTGTCTGTGGTGGCAGCATCCATTTTGTGGAGCTGAGGCTATGTCTGATTTTACCCGGGTTTCAGGCACTGTACATGTCGTGTCCCTCTAGAAGGGTGGAATGCTAACCCCGTCGCCAGAATTGGCGAGGGGTTAGTATTCCAATTCGTATGACACCTTACTCGACATGTTTTGATAAAGCCAAACCAAAGATAGCATTTAACCGCGAGGTTCATAATGCACTTAAGAGTATATGGTATGACGATATCTGGAAACAGTAGAAGGAAGTTGTTCCGACCACTGCAGACAGGCTCAGCTCATGCCAGAGCACCATCTCACATGGAACCAAGCACTCTGCCTTCAGGATTGTTAAGGCCTGCCATAGGAGTGACTTATAGGTTACCAGGTGTCCCATTTAAGTTTAGGTATAGGTATACTACACCTAAGTAAGAGGTGATTACACCAACTTACCCCAGCTGAGTGATCAGCCAGTTGTGTCAGATTGTTAGGCCAAGCCTGGGGTGGCATAATACATGCTTCAGCCCCTGGCAGGCCTTGGATACACCAATGCCCTGGGTACCTAGTGTACACTGGTACAGGGGCTGACAGGGTGATCCAACCAATTGGGTATGTACCTAGGGTACATGGAGTCCATTTTACAGAGAGAGCAGATAGCCTGAGAGCCTGAATGGCAGGATCTCAGGCCAACTAAGTCGAAAAACCAGCTAGACACTAGGCAAAAATTTGGGGGTAACCATAGTCAGATATCCACCTTCCTACACAACCCCCCCCCAAACGAAGGGAGATAAGGCTGACCTTGACCAGGTAAGCCTATATTGCCCAAGTGGCCATATAAGGAGGAACCAGCACTGGCATGGTTACCCCCTGTCTCATGGTCCACTAAGCAATCCCTCACCCTAAGGGTATCAGAGGGTCTCCACCATAGGGAATCTCTACCTGTGGTGTGTCTTGGCAAAGTAAAAGGCTGGTGTTGAGATGGAGTACTGAAGTGAGTGTCCTCAAAGTGAGGCCTCAGCTTCCTCCAATCATCCTCCACCATGGATGCCTTTCTTTCTTTAACTGAGTTGCACTGTGCTCTCAGGGTCAGCCTCTGGCTACCTAAAGCTGGAGGCTGGGTCCCTTTTGTGGGCTTACTGGAGGGACAGGTCAGGTTTGGGGCCCTAAGGTCCCATGTTTGCCTGTGCCCAACAGAATCCCCCTGGGGGAGGTCCCTAACTACCTGTAAAGGAGATCCCTCAGGAATATTTTTACCCATCACCTGACTAGGGCTACTAGCCAGGCAATCCTCATTCTTTTGATGGGGGGGTTCTTGTGGACAGGGGCCCTCTGGGGGTCCACTGGCCTCCCTGACCTCTGCAGCCCTGGGCTGACTGAGGCAGGGTAGAGAGAGGCAGGCTACCTGCACCAGACTGGATCCCACCTTGGAAGGGGCCACTGACATCAGAGGCTCTGCCAGGCCAGGCCTGGCTACCTCTGGGGCAGTTCCTTCACAAGGGGTGAGGTCAGATCCCTGAGGAGGCTGACCTTTTCCTAATGTCTGGGGAGAGGGAGACTTTTCTTCCTCCCCACTACTCTCAGTTTGTGTGGAGTGATCCATTGTTTCAGGCTTCACTACACCTATGTCAGTCTGAGTATAGGCTGAGACCATTACAGCCTTGCCAACCTTTTCAGGGGGGCACTCAGTTTGTGTTTGAGCTGTGACTGTCACAGCTCTGCCAGTCCCTACAGGGAAGTCTGTCTGTGCCTGGGCTGTGGCTACCACTGCCCTTCCAACCTTTTCAGGGAGGAAATCTATTTGGACAGGGGTTGTGAATGGCACAACCCCCCTACCCTTTTGTGAAAGGCCTACCATTTTAGAATGGGTGTCTTGTTCAACTCCAGCCCAAGCTGAGAGTTCTAAGTCATTCCCCAGTAAGCAGTCTACAGGCAAGGTTGGGGACACTGCTACCCTTTTAGGGCCAGTGACCCCTCCCCAGCTGAGACATACCTCTGCCATGGGATGACTGTTCTGTTTGCCATCAATGTTAGTCACCTGGTAGGAGAAACCGGGCAAAAGCTGCTCAGAGGGAACTAGCCAATGGGCCACCATTGTGATGCTAGCCCCAGTGTCTCTGTAGGCCTCAGCTTTTGTACCATTGATGTAGGGCTCCTGTCTGTACCTACCCAAAGTGTTGGGACAGGCAGTGAAGTTGGCAAACCCCATGCCACCATCACAGACAAGAGTGGTTGCTGTAGGGGAATTGGCTAAGCCAGGGTCCCCCTGTGTTCCCCAAGTAAACCCACCCAGATTTCTGGGGGCACTCCCACCACCTGGGGGATTACTGCTGACAGTAATAGGTGGTGTGACAGGAGTAATTGGAGGAACAGTTTTGTTTTTAGCCCTTGGGCAACCGCTGTCAGTTTTCCAATGCCCAGGAGTTTTACACTCATGGCAGTAGGGCTTTTTAGCTGTGGTAGAGGAGGGAGCTTGGGACCCACCACCCTGTGTGGAGTTTTGGGGCCCTGAGGAAGGTTTCTCTTTTTCTTTATCCCCACCCTTCTCTTGAGGCTTGGTGGTATCTTTCTTTTGGTCACCACCCTGGTTTTTAGGCCTGATCCTGGTCCTGACCCATTTATCTGCCCTCTTTCCCAATTCTTGGGGAGAGGTCAAATCTGAGTCTACCAGGTGTTGATGGAGAAGCTGGTTTTGACAATTACTTAAAATCTGCTCTCTCATCATCAAATTGTACAATCCTGTATAATCAGACACCTTACTTCCCAGCAACCAACCCTCCAAAGCCTTAGTGGCACATTCCACATATTCAGACCAGTCCTGAGTCTGTGTCTTCTGGGTGTCTCTGAACATTAACCTGTACTGTTCAGTGGTTAAGCCTAACCCATCAACTAGGACACTCTTCAGGACTCTGTAATTTCTGACATCCTCTTCTCTAACAGTGAGGAGTCTATCTCTGCCTCTCCCCTCAAAGGAGAGCCATAAGATTGCTGCCCACTGGTCTTCAGGAACCTGCTGCACTTTGCAGGCTCTCTCAAGAGCAGTCATCCATTTGTGGATGTCATCCCCACTTTTGTAGGGGGGCACAATCTTGGACAGGTTCCTATTGTCAAAGACCCTATCTTTGTCCCTAGGGACATTGCTGCCACCAGTGGGTATAGACCCACTCTCTCTATGCTGCCTAGCCTTGCTCAGTTTTTCTTCCATCAGGGCTACTTCTAGCTCCTGCTTCCTGATCCTCAGCTGGGCTTCCTGCATTCTGGCCTCATGTTCCCTCCTCTGAGGGGTGGTCAGTCTCCTTCTGGAGTGACCTTGAGAGCCTCTAGAGCCATGGGAAGCATTGGAGTCACCTGAGCGATTCCTTTGCCTTCCAAGCCCTGTGTTAAGTCCACTGGGGAGATCCAATGGGGTGAACCCACTGTCAGTCCCCAATAGCCTTAGTTTAGCTGGGCCAAGTTTAACACTTGGCACTGGGCTAGTTCTCCCTTCATCCTCACTACTGTCAGTATCCTTTTCACTCTCATCCTCTGTGGTAGGCATCCCATCTAAGGGGTGACTATTGGGAAGGGGTACTTCAGTGGCATCTTCAGAAGGGGGGCCTCCTGTCCCTGTCCCTAAGGGGGCTAACTGGGAAGCTTTCTTGAGTGCTCTCTGATTCTCATCATTCTGTAAGAGCTCTCTGAGCTCAGCAGAGTTTGGGTTCTTGGGCTGTTTAAGGCCTCTAAGAGTTGCCAAATGCCTGAGCTCATTCTGATTAAGGGTAGCAAAGCTGGATGGTGCCCTCTGGGGGTCACTCTCAACAGAGATGGGTACAGTGGACCCCTCTGCCCCGGCCATTGCTCTTAAGTGTGGGTGGATGTGTTGCAATCTACCTACACTTGGGTTTACCTACTAAACCTATCTAGTAGTTGTAGTCAGGGTGTGCTACTCCCTTTGCTCTACAACAACTAAGTTCAGTAGAACTTATGTATATCTAATCTTGTTTTATATGTACCTACAGGTACCTATGTGATCTTTCAATTGGTAACCAAGAGATTACAATGGTAAAACACAGCAAGCTCAAATCCAACCGCTGCTCACCAATGTGAGAAGTTGGCCTGGTATATGCTGTTCACTAGTTCTAGTGACCACCTTGTACCATGCCAAGCAACCCTTATGGTGTGGTTGTAAGTCAACCTTTTTGGACTAGCTGCCCTAGTGGTAGCGTAGGCTAAGCAGTCTTTGAGGCTAAACTCGTGATGCGTGTTAAGCAAGCTGTTTTACCAATAGTAACCCCCTTTTATACCAATGAAAGGACACCACACAGATATATATTCAAAATATATATATATTTATTTCTCAAAGTAACCCCTAGTCTCTTTAGGAGCACAGGAGCACAAATCGTCAAACAAGATTATCACAGAATACACAGAAGTTGCACTTTATATGGATAGGCCCTGGTGGCCACTCGAACCATATACTAAAATAGTGGTATAAGTACCACGAACAGAAAAGGGAAAAGGCCTAAGGCCTCTAGAATCGCTGGGCCTACAAGGAGCTAACGTCAGTTAGTGACCAGGAGGTCCACGGGTGGCGTGTGCAGAGCAAATAGTCACACGCGTGCTCCCATAGGTTTCAATGGGTGCGTAAAAAGTACAAAGTTACTGCAAAAGGAATCTTCCGGATGACCTAGGAACTTAAGATTTGGAACACAGGCACTAGAGATGTAATACTACACTTGGGCACAGGTGTGCCAGCTTTACCTCACCCACAGGAAGCGGGTGCATAGGCCTCGAAGTGCGTCGGGTTTCTTCTATCTGTTCCGTGGGGCCTGTAGACAAAAGTGCTGCAGGCGGTCGGTCGGGAAGAGATGCAGTGGATCCAAGAGTGGATCGGAGATGTTGAAGACCTGTAAGCAGAGGGGACAGTGTTCACAGTCACTAGCCAGTGACCAGCGTGGCACCAGGTGGGTACCAGGCGATGTCGGGTGCAAACAGGTGATGAGGGGTAGCTTGTCTCCGCAGCCACGTGGTCCCTGAAGGTCGACGACGTCCAGGAGTCGGCTCACGAGCTGTCCCACGCAGGCTCTCGCTGTCGGCGGTGTCGGCGACTTGATCGAAGCAAACAAGCCTTGGCAAAAGCAATTGCAGGAGGATTCGGAAATCAGCTGTTGGTTCTGACCAGCAAGGTCAGAGGGATTGCTCCTTTGGAGGGGAGCAAGGGCCAGTCTGGAGCAACCAGACCAGCGGTGTTTGTCGTAGATTTCGTCGCCAAGATGGCCACTAGCCAGCGGGCCAGCAACCGGTTAGGCGCGTCGAGTGGCAAAATGCAGAAGGGCCCCACGCAGATCGTGGAGATGCTGGAGGGCTCACCTTTGGCGCAGATGCTGCTCGAGGGTTGGGCTTCTCAGGACCCAAAGCACAACTTGGAGGGAGCCTCGGTTGTTGCACTGGTCAGCTTGTCGTAGTCGTTCCAAGATGGCTGGCTCCACGTATCTCGGTGCCTCCACGGGTCTCCTCTTTGCAGGGACTGTGGATCGGGCGGTGAGAGGTCTGGAGGTCCAGGTCTTGTCAGTCTCTGGGCTCGGGCTCCGGCGGGAGGCGGCGGCAAAGCAGACGTTGATTCGCTGGATGGTGCTTGCGTTAGCAAGGTGGTCACTCCCTGACCACAGGGGAGATTTTCTTCAGTCTTCTGTGCAGCAGAATGTCGAAGTTCCCGTCTTCTTCTTAGTTTCAAGTTGATTCCAGGATGTCTGAAGTCTTAGGACACAGCTCCTACCTTTATTCGGATTCTAGGGGCCGGACTACCTGCTAGGTCCCTCCCTATGGGTGGGACCAGGAAGGGGGGTGGTTACACCCCCAATCCTTTGTCCAGCTCGCCCCAGGCCCGGGACTGGTGTGCCCCAGGACCGGTTTGAACTGGCATATGCACCGAGGCTCCTTGTGAGCCACAGGCATGTCTGGTTTCTTTCAAGCCCTACCTGACCAATACACAAAATCCTGTCTGGGGTGGTGCATGCACCTCCCCTGGCAGGAAACCCTTTGTCCACACCTCCCAAGCTGGAAGGACTCCCAGCAGCAGGAGGGCAGACTTGTGTCTGTGGTGGCAGCATCCATTTTGTGGAGCTGAGGCTATGTCTGATTTTACCCGGGTTTCAGGTACTGTACATGTCGTGTCCCTCTAGAAGGGTGGAATGCTAACCCCGTCGCCAGAATTGGCGAGGGGTTAGTATTCCAATTCGTATGACACCTTACTCGACATGTTTTGATAAAGCCAAACCAAAGATAGCATTTAACCGCGAGGTTCATAATGCACTTAAGAGTATATGGTATGACGATATCTGGAAACAGTAGAAGGAAGTTGTTCCGACCACTGCAGACAGGCTCAGCTCATGCCAGAGCACCATCTCACATGGAACCAAGCACTCTGCCTTCAGGATTGTTAAGGCCTGCCATAGGAGTGACTTAGAGGTTACCAGGTGTCCCATTTAAGGTTAGGTATAGGTATACTACACCTAAGTAAGAGGTGATTACACCAACTTACCCCAGCTGAGTGATCAGCCAGTTGTGTCAGATTGTTAGGCCAAGCCTGGGGTGGCATAATACATGCTTCAGCCCCTGGCAGGCCTTGGATACACCAATGCCCTGGGTACCTAGTGTACACTGGTACAGGGGCTGACAGGGTGATCCAACCAATTGGGTATGTACCTAGGGTACATGGAGTCCATTTTACAGAGAGAGCAGATAGCCTGAGAGCCTGAATGGCAGGATCTCAGGCCAACTAAGTCGAAAAACCAGCTAGACACTAGGCAAAAATTTGGGGGTAACCATAGTCAGATATCCACCTTCCTACAGTGTTGAGTCACACTCGTAAGTAATACCAGGGGGCACAACGTACACGCACAGCGTGCGTCCGTAGTCTCGATCGTGCTCCGGGAAGGAGTGTTGCTTCACACTCGTAAAGAAATACCAGGGGACACAAGGTACACGCACCGCGTGCGTCTGTAGTCTCCTAACGGGATGGAACCAGCACACGAGTGCGGGTCTCGGAGTAACCAAAGTTAAGAAGGAAGCGGACTCGGGAAGAGAGCTCCCAGGCGTCTCTCCCGGGTTACCTTATCTGATTCGCTGGTTCCGGGTCGAATAGCGTCTCCACTCGGCGCCACCCTCTAGGTGGAACGGGGCTGTCCTCTGCTCGAAGCGCTGAAAAGTCTTCTAGCTGAAATCCGGCGGGGAATACCCTCCGCCACAGGTCTCCACTGAAAACAGTTGACAAGCACCTTCCGCTTCCCGCGGAAGTGCTTAAGTAGCCCTTTCCGGGACTTGCGCCCCGGGGCCTGCTGGGAAACGTAGTTTCTTTCGCGCGTTCTTCTCTGTTGGTCCAATGTCGGCGCTCTTGCGCTGGTGATCGCTACAGTACCCCTTCTCAAGGACCGACGACTCGGCGGTCGTCCGGGTTTGCCTGGATGTTCCTCATGAAACTGCTCCAACAACTCAGGGCAATGTAGGTTCTCCTCAGGTTCCCATGTCCTATCCTCCACCCCAAAACCCTTCCAGTCGACCAGATATTGAACCCTCCCCCGCACCAGTCGGGAATCCAGAATTACTTCCACCTCGTACTCTTCTTGTCCGTCTATGGTAATAGGCGGTGGTCTGGACGATAAACGGGTACTGCTGGGACAGGGCTGGAGCAGGGACACATGGAAAACGGGGTGGATTTTCCAAGAACTAGGCAACGAGAGTCGCATAGCCACGGGATTAATTATCTCCTCTATGCTATAGGGACTCACATATCTTGGTTTCAGTTTATCAACCCCCTTTAAATGCAGATTTTTTGTTGAGAGCCATACCTTGTCCCCCACTTGATACTCTGGCTCCGTGGTTCTTTTCCTATCCGCATAGGTCTTTTGCATGGTTTGTGCGGTGGCTAGATTTTGCTTGACTTCTAGTAAGACCGCCCTGAGATGTGCATGGTGCTCGTGGATGCTGGGTATGGGGGAGTGTACTGGCCATTCAAACGGAAGCATGTTGGGGTGATACCCATAAGTGCAATAAAACGGAGAGCATCCTAGTGTGGTATGTTTGGCATTGTTATAGGCGAATTCGGCTACCCATAACAAGGTTGGCCAGTGTATGGGGTTTTGCAGGGTGAAGCAGCGGAGGTATTGCTCAAGGGTTTGATTCAGGCGTTCGGTCTTTCCATCGGTCTGTGGGTGGTAGCTGGAGGAGAGTCGTGCTTCTATGTGTAACGTGTTGCATAAGGACTTCCAGAAGCGTGACGTGAACTGCGTGCCCCTGTCAGTTATCAAGACGTTCGGGATTCCATGAGCCCGGACCACATGTTGGAGAAAAACGATAGCGAGCTCTGAGGATGTGGGTAGCCTCTTCAGCGATATGAAATGGCCCATCTTCGTTAAGTGATCAACCAGAACCAAGATGACTGTTTTATCGTCACAGGGGGGCATCTCCACGATGAAGTCCATGGATATGGTGTGCCAGGGTCGTGGGGGAGTAGGCAAGGTTTGCAGGAGGCCCACTGGTTTTGTATGAATGGCCTTCCCCTGCATACAGATGGCACAGCCCTGGATGTATTCCTTTACATCTCTCCGCAGTCCGGGCCACCAAAAGGAGCGTTCCACACAGGCAATGGTCTTATGGATTCCTAGGTGTCCTCCTAGGACCGAATCGTGACTCCACGTCAGGACTTGTTGTTGCTGGGTCTTGTGTGGTACGTATAGTGCATGATAGTGATAGGCTAGTCCGTCTACTTCGGATCGGTGCTCTGCTTCTTCTTGGATCCATGCGTGTACATCTAGGTCCGCTACTGTCACTCTCACATCTTCGAGAAAGTCTTGGGAAGTAATGAGAGCTATGACCTCACTGGGTGATGGGGTTTCGGTTAGGATGAGCGGTGGATTCTGCGGGGTTATGGCGGCATCATTCCCCCATTCTCCGATACGAGAGAGGGCATCTGCCTTCCCGTTTTGAGGTCCGGATCGGTATTTGATGACAAAATCATAATCGGAAAAGAATAAAGTCCACCGTAACTGCCGAGGTGTCAGCGCCTTTGCGGTTTTCAGAAACAGAAGATTGCGGTGATCTGTATAAATTTCCACCGTGTGCAAGGCTCCTAACAGGTAGTGTCGCCATTCTTCGCACGCCCTCTTGATTGCTAGTAGTTCCTTGTCGGAGATAGTGTAATTTATCTCACTGGGTGTAAGCTTCTTGGAATAAAACGCGACAGGGTGGAGCTGTCCGTTAACCGGATGTCGCTGTGAGAGTACCCCTCCCAGGGCGTGTTGCGATGCGTCTGTTTCTAGAATGAATGGAAGTTGTGGGTCTGGGTGACGTAGGATGGGAGCCCGGGTGAATCTGTCCTTCAACATCTGGAATGCTCGGTCTGCTTCCTCTCCCCACTTGAACGGGACGTTTTTCCGTAGCAGTTGGGAAATGGGGCGGATTATCTTCGAAAAGTCCTGAATAAATCGTCGATAAAAGTTGGCAAAACCGAGAAAGCTTTGCACGGCTTTGACATTCTGCGGGGTTTTCCACTGGGTGATGGCTTCCACCTTACCCGTTTCCATTTGGAAACCTTGGGAATTGATGATGTAGCCCAAAAACGCGACCTCCTGAGCGTGAAAGAGACATTTTTCAAGTTTAGCATATAAGGAATGCTGTTGCAGTCGCTCCAAGATGACTTGGACGTGAGTGATGTGTTCTGGGAGGGTAGCGGAATAGATTAAGATGTCATCAATGTACACCACGCAGAATACATCCAGATATCCACGCAGCACCTCATCCATGAAGAACTGGAAGGCCGCCGGGGCATTGCAGAGTCCGAAAGGCATCACCCGATATTCGAACAGACCGAACTTAGTTCGGAAGGCGGTCTTCCACTCATCGCCTTTTCGGACTCGCACCAGATGATATGCTCCGCGGAGGTCGAGCTTGGTGAAGTAATGTGCTCCTTTTAATTGATCCAGAAGTACTGGGATGAGGGGAAGAGGGTACCGATTCTTTATCGTGATCCTATTGAGGGCGCGGTAATCGATACACGTCCTCAATTCTTCGCAGTCTTTCTTCGGGATGAAGAATAGGGGGGAGGATGCTGGTGAGGAAGAGTGTCTGATAAATCCGGATGCCAAGTTGTCGTCTAAGTATTTCTTGAGGTATAGCGTCTCAGGTTCCGTCAGGGCGTACACCCGGCTGCAAGGGATATTTGCTCCGGCAATGAGCTCAATCCGGCAGTCATACTCCCGATGAGGAGGCAATCTAGTCGCCTTTTGTTTATCGAAGATCTCCCGATACTCTTGATAGGTCTCCGGCAGGGTTATGGCACAACAGTATCGTTCTTGGGGACCTACTGCCGCTAAGTGCGTGGCTGGGGTTTCTTCGTGATCCGGTTCTTCTTCTTGATACTTACAATGTTCTTGACAATACACTGAAGTCAGGGTGACTGTGCGATCAGTCCAACTGATTACTGGGTCGTGTAACGTCAACCAGGGCATGCCCAGGATGAGCCGGAACTGGGGAGCGTCGATGAGGTCAAATCGGATACATTCGTAATGGTCCGACCCCACCACCATCCGAAGAGCCCGCGTCCGATACTTCACTGGCCCGGAAGAGAGGGTCGTCCCATCAACCGCTTTGACTAGTTCAGGTACCTCTTTCTTCTCGTAAGGTAGTCCGAGTCGGTGGGCATATCCCTGATCGATATAATTGCCCGTTGCTCCGGAGTCCAACAGGGCATCCGTTTCCAGCACATCCCGGGAAGTGAGCCATAGTGATACTCCCAGATTCAAATGAGCCACAGCTGGTTGTAAGGTATTCGCTAGGATAGAGGAGATCATTTCCTGTGTCCTACCCAATTCAGAGACCTCCTTCTGACTTGGGCTTCTTAGTTTTCCGCCGGTTCATCTTGTCTGAATGTGGCCTGTACCCTGGGAATGGAAGGTCTGCTATTGAGCGGGGTGCGGGCCCTGCATTCCCTAATAAAGTGCCCCCCTTTTCCGCAATACAGGCACAACTTCATTCGTCGACGTTTGTCTCTTTCCTCGGACGTAAGAGGGCCCCTGATTCCACCCAACTGCATTGGCTCTGGCCCCTCTACGGTTTTCGGTGGTTCGCCCGCCGGGTCCTTTGGTCTCGGGAAAGAATACTTCATCTCGCCTCGGCTCTTGTCACCTTTTCTCTCCAGGAGGCGATGGTCGAGCTGTACCGTTAGGTCTATAAGTTCTTCGCATGTTGGCGGTAGTTGCACCACTTGTGCCAGGACGTCCTTCAGTTCCCCTCGCAGCCCTTGGTAAAACAGGGTGAGTCGTTTTTCAGGGGGCCACTCTGTTTCTACGACCAACCGATTGAAGGTGGTAACGTACGTCAGTAAGTCTTGAGATCCCTGTTTCAAGGTGAGGAGTTCCCGATTCAAAGACAGCATGTGGGACTTTCGATCGAACAATCTCCTTAAGGCTAGGCAAAAATCTGGAAAATGGTGCAACACCGGATCATTTTTTTCCATTAACGGGATGGTCCAACTTGCGGCGTTACCCCCCATGTAAGACATCATGAATGCCGTCTTAGCGGCTTCTCCTTGAAACACGGCTGGTTTGCAAAGGAAATGCAGTCTGCATTGGTTCAGGAAGGTTTCAAACTTCTTAGGGTCCCCATAGAAGCGCTCCGGGGGGGCTAAAGGGATACCAGTGTTTTGCAATACATGGACCGTGGGCACCGTGTCTGCGGTTGTGGGGGGATATGTAGTGGCCGTGAAAAAAACCCCTCTGGTATCAACGGGATGGGCAGGAGGTGGTGGTAGAGTAGCTGGTCTGATGTACGAACCTTCCCCGGGGCTCCTACGCGAAAGACCCGCCACCTCCCTTCGTAACGAGCTCATCTCTCTCTGTACACTCTGGTTCTCTAACCGGGTGGTCTGCACCTCTTGCTGCAGAGCCGTCAGGCTGTCTAACAACGAGGTCAGCACCACGTTAGTATCCATCGTCCAGGCTGAGTGCAAACGTGGGCTTGTCAATCTGTCAAGGCTGTCAGACTGTCAGTAGCTCACACTAGCACACACCACTGACCTGCTGTCTTGAGCTCAGCAGGGACGATGATTGTAGATAAGATCCCCAAATCCCCAGAAGTGCAACCCCGGCAGGAGAACGGAACTCGACTGCCGAGGGCTGGACTCAGGGGGAAAGGAAAACACACAGGACCGGGAGGAGGAGGATCCCTTCAGAGACGTGGCAGGACAGTAGGAAGACTCTCCGGGGCTACGGACAACCTGCAGGGATGAGAAAGCGAGAGTCAATGCTGCAGGGATGAACGGTACACAGACGGACTCCGCTTCACGTTTTCCTGGTAAAGTACCCACCTGTTACGACACAGGAGGCTTGGAAGTAGCATAACATATCTGCAATACGGGAATTCCTCGAGGGGTAAGTTCTAGGTAGCGTCTCTTGGGGAAACAGGAATGTCTGCCACCGCTGGTCCTGTAGGTAACGAAACAATACGCGAGCACGGCTCGCAATGTTTCGAATCGTGCTCCGGGAATGAGTGTTGAGTCACACTCGTAAGTAATACCAGGGGGCACAACGTACACGCACAGCGTGCGTCCGTAGTCTCGATCGTGCTCCGGGAAGGAGTGTTGCTTCACACTCGTAAAGAAATACCAGGGGACACAAGGTACACGCACCGCGTGCGTCCGTAGTCTCCTAACGGGATGGAATTAGCACACGAGTGCGGGTCTCGGAGTAACCAAAGTTAAGAAGGAAGCGGACTCGGGAAGAGAGCTCCCAGGCGTCTCTCCCGGGTTACCTTATCTGATTCGCTGGTTCCGGGTCGAATAGCGTCTCCACTCGGCGCCACCCTCTAGGTGGAACGGGGCTGTCCTCTGCTCGAAGCGCTGAAAAGTCTTCTAGCTGAAATCCGGCGGGGAATACCCTCCGCCACAGGTCTCCACTGAAAACAGTTGACAAGCACCTTCCGCTTCCCGCGGAAGTGCTTAAGTAGCCCTTTCCGGGACTTGCGCCCCGGGGCCTGCTGGGAAACGTAGTTTCTTTCGCGCGTTCTTCTCTGTTGGTCCAATGTCGGCGCTCTTGCGCTGGTGATCGCTACAGTACCTACCCAAAGTGTTGGGACAGGCAGTGAAGTTGGCAAACCCCATGCCACCATCACAGACAAGAGTAGTTGCTGTAGGGGAATTGGCTAAGCCAGGGCCCCCTGTGTTCCCCAAGTAAACCCACCCAGATTTCTGGGGGCACTCCCACCACCTGGGGGATTACTGCTGACAGTAATAGGTGGTGTGACATGAGTAATTGGAGGAACAGTTTTGTTTTTAGCCCTTGGGCAACCGCTGTCAGTTTTCCAATGCCCAGGAGTTTTACACTCATGGCAGTAGGGCTTTTTAGCTGTGGTAGAGGAGGGAGCTTGGGACCCGCCACCCTGTGTGGAGTTTTGGGGCCCTGAGGAAGGTTTCTCTTTTTCTTTATCCCCACCCTTCTCTTGAGGCTTGGTGGTATCTTTCTTTTGGTCACCACCCTGGTTTTTAGGCCTGATCCTGGTCCTGACCCATTTATCTGCCCTCTTTCCCAATTCTTGGGGAGAGGTCAAATCTGAGTCTACCAGGTGTTGATGGAGAAGCTGGTTTTGACAATTACTTAAAATCTGCTCTCTCATCATCAAATTGTACAATCCTGTATAATCAGACACCTTACTTCCCAGCAACCAACCCTCCAAAGCCTTAGTGGCACATTCCACATATTCAGGCCAGTCCTGGGTCTGTGTCTTCTGGGTGTCTCTGAACATTAACCTGTACTGTTCAGTGGTTAAGCCTAACCCATCAACTAGGACACTCTTCAGGACTCTGTAATTTCTGACATCCTCTTCTCTAACAGTGAGGAGTCTATCTCTGCCTCTCCCCTCAAAGGAGAGCCATAAGATTGCTGCCCACTGGTCTTCAGGAACCTGCTGCACTTTGCAGGCTCTCTCAAGAGCAGTCATCCATTTGTGGATGTCATCCCCACTTTTGTAGGGGGGCACAATCTTGGACAGGTTCCTATTGTCAAAGACCCTATCTTTGTCCCTAGGGACATTGCTGCCACCAGTGGGTATAGACCCACTCTCTCTATGCTGCCTAGCCTTGCTCAGTTTCTCTTCCATCAGGGCTACCTCTAGCTCCTGCTTCCTGATCCTCAGCTGGGCTTCTTGCATCTTGGCCTCATGTTCCCTCCTCTGAGGGGTGGTCATCCTTCTCCTGGAGTGACCTTGAGAGCCTCTAGAGCCATGGGAAGCATTGGATTCACCTGAGTGATTCCTTCTCCTCCCAAGCCCTGGGTTAAGTCCACTGGGGAGATCCAATGGGTTGAACCCACTGTCAGTCCCCAATAGCCTTAGTTTAGCTGGGCCAAGTATAACACTTGGCACTGGGCTAGTTCTCCCTTCATCCCCACTCACATCTGTATCCCCATCACTTTCCTCCTCTGTAGTATGGTGTTCATCTAAGGGATGGCTATTGGAAAGGGGTACCTCAGTGGCATCTTCAGAAGGGGGGCCTCCTGTTCCTGTCCCTAAGGGGGCTAACTGGGAAGCTTTCTGGAGCTCTCTTTGATTTTCATCATTTTGCAAGAGTTCCCTGAGCACAGCAGAGGTAGGGTTCTTGGGCTGTTTAAGGCCTCTAAGAGTTGCCAAATGCCTGAGCTCATTCTGATTAAGGGTAGCAAAGATGGATGGTGCCCTCGGGGGGTCACTCTCAACAGAGATGGGTACAGTGGATACCTCTGCCCCAGCCATTGCTCTTAAGTGTGGGTGGATGTGTTGCAATCTACCTACACTTGGGTTTACCTACTAAACCTATCTAGTAGTTGTAGTCACATTTCACATCACATTTCACATTTCACATTTCACATTTCATTTCACATCACATTTCACATCACATTTCACATTTCATTTCAC
Organism: Triturus cristatus; assembly: GCF_964204655.1. Classification (NCBI taxonomy): domain Eukaryota; kingdom Metazoa; phylum Chordata; class Amphibia; order Caudata; family Salamandridae; genus Triturus; species Triturus cristatus. The sequence continues at coordinate 20,033 of NW_028187856.1, read as the reverse complement.
ATCACATTTCACTTTCCACATTTCACATTTCATTTCACATCACATTTCACATCACATTTCACATCACATTTCACATTTCACATTTCACATTTCATTTCACATCACATTTCACATCACATTTCACATCACATTTCACATCACATTTCACATTTCACATTTCACATTTCACATTTCATTTCACATTTCACATTTCACATTTCACATCACATTTCACATCACATTTCACATTTCACATTTCACATTTCATTTCACATCACATTTCACATTTCACATTTCACATTTCACATTTCATTTCACATTTCACATTTCACATTTCACATTTCACATTTCACATTTCACATCACATTTCACATTTCACATTTCACATCACATTTCACATTTCACATTTCACATTTCATTTCACATTTCACATTTCACATTTCACATCACATTTCACATTTCACATTTCACATTTCACATTTCACATTTCATTTCACATTTCACATTTCACATTTCACATTTCACATTTCACATTTCATTTCACATCACATTTCACATTTCACATTTCACATTTCACATTTCATTTCACATTTCACATTTCACATTTCACATTTCACATTTCACATTCATTTCACATCACATTTCACATTTCACATTTCACATTTCACATTTCATTTCACATCACATTTCACATTTCACATTTCACATTTTCACATTTCACATCACATTTCACATCACATTTCACATTTCACATTCACATTTCACATTTCACATTTCATTTCACATTTCACATTTCACATTTCACATTTCACATTTCACATTTCATTTCACATTTCACATTTCACATTTCACATTTCACATTTCACATTTCATTTCACATCACATTTCACATTTCACATCACATTTCACATTTCACATCACATTTCACATTTCACATCACATTTCACATCACATTTCACATTTCACATCACATTTCACATCACATTTCACATCACATTTCACATTTCACATCACATTTCACATTTCACATCACATTTCACATTTCACATCACATTCACATTTCACATCACATTTCACATTTCACATTTCACATTTCACATCACATTTCACATTTCACATTTCACATCATATTTCACATTTCACATTTCACATTTCATTTCACATTTCACATTTCACATTTCACATCACATTTCACATCACATTTCACATTTCACATTTCACATTTCACATTTCACATTTCACATTTCACATTTCATTTCACATTTCACATTTCACATTCACATTTCACATTTCACATTTCACATTTCATTTCACATCACATTTCACATTCACATTTCACATTTCACATTTCACATTTCATTTCACATTTCACATTTCACATTTCACATTTCACATTTCACATTTCATTTCACATCACATTTCACATTTCACATTTCACATTTCACATTTCACATTTCATTTCACATCACATTTCACATTTCACATTTCACATTTCACATTTCACATCACATTTCACATCACATTTCACATTTCACATTTCACATTTCACATTTCATTTCACATTTCACATTTCACATTTCACATTTCACATTTCACATTTCATTTCACATTTCACATTTCACATTTCACATTTCACATTTCACATTTCACATTTCATTTCACATTTCATTTCACATTTCACATCACATTTCACATCACATTTCACATTTCACATCACATTTCACATCACATTTTCACATCACATCACATTTCACATCACATTTTCACATCACATCACATCTCACACCACATCACATTCACATCACATTTCACATCACATCACATCTCACACCACATCACATTTCACATCACATTTCACATCACATCACATCACATCACATCACATTTCACATTTCACATCACATTTCACATCACATTTCACATCACATTTCACATCACATTTCACATTTCACATCACATTTCACATTTCACATCACATTTCACATTTCACATCACATTTCACATCACATTTCACATCACATTTCACATCACATTTCACATTCACATCACATTTCACATCACATTTCACATTTCACATCACATTTCACATCACATTTCACATTTCACATCACATTTCACATCACATTTCACATTTCACATCACATTTCACATTTCACATCACATTTCACATTTCACATCACATTTCACATCACATTTCACATTTCATTTCACATCACATTTCACATTTCACATTTCACATCACATTTCACATCACATTTCACATTTCACATTTCACATCACATTTCACATCACATTTCACATTTCACATCACATTTCACATCACATTTCACATTTCACATCACATTTCACATCACATTTCACATCACATTTCACATTTCACATCACATTTCACATCACATTTCACATTTCACATCACATTTTCAGCATTTTCACATCACATTTCACATCACATTTCACATCACATTTCACATTTCACATCACATTTCACATTTCACATCACATTTCACATCACATTTCACATTTCACATCACATTTCACATCACATTTCACATTTCACATCACATTTCACATCACATTTCACTTTCACATCACATTTCACATTTCACATTTCACATTTCACATTTCACATTTCACATCACATTTCACATCACATTTCACATTTCACATTTCACATTTCACATTTCACATTTCACATTTCACATCAACATTTCACATCACATTTCACATTTCACATTTCACATCACATTTCACATTTCACATCACATTTCACATTTCACATCACATTTCACATCACATTTCACATCACATTTCACATCACATTTCACATCACATTTCACATCACATTTCACATTTCACATCACATTTCACATCACATTTCACATCACATTTCACATTTCACATCACATTTCACATTTCACATCACATTTCACATCACATTTCACATTACATTTCACATCACATTTCACATTTCACATTTCACATTTCACATCACATTTCACATTTCACATTTCACATTTCACATTTCACATTTCACATCACATTTCACATCACATTTCACATCACATTTCACATTTCACATCACATTTCACATCACATTTCACATCACATTTCACATCACATTTCACATTTCACATCACATTTCACATCACATTTCACATCACATTTCACATCACATTTCACATTTCACATTTCACATTTCATTTCACATCACATTTCACATTTCACATCACATTTCACATTTCACATCACATTTCACATCACATTTCACATTTCACATCACATTTCACATTTCACATCACATTTCACATCACATTTCACATCACATTTCACATTTCACATCACATTTCACATTTCACATCACATTTCACATCACATTTCACATCACATTTCACATTTCACATCACATTTCACATCACATTTCACTTCACATTTCACATCACATTTCACATTTCACATTTCACATTTCACATTTCACATCACATTTCACATTTCACATTTCACATTTCACATTTCACATCACATTTCACATTTCACATCACATTCACATCACATTTCACATCACATTTCACATTTCACATCACATTTCACATCACATTTCACATCACATTTCACATCACATTTCACATTTCACATCACATTTCACATCACATTTCACATTTCACATCACATTTCACATCACATTTCACATTTCACATCACATTTCACATCACATTTCACATCACATTTCACATCACATTTCACATCACATTTCACATCACATTTCACATCACATTTCACATTTCACTCACATTTCACATCACATTTCACATTTCACATCACATTTCACATCACATTTCACATCACATTTCACATCACATTTCACATCACATTTCACATCACATTTCACATCACATTTCACATATCACATCACATTTCACATCACATTTCACATCACATTTCACATCACATTTCACATTTCACATCACATTTCACATCACATGTCACATTTCACATCACATTTCACATTTCACATTTCACATCACATTCACATCACATTTCACATTTCACATCACATTTCACATTTCACATCACATTTCACATCACATTTCACATTACATTTCACATCACATTTCACATTTCACATTTCACATTTCACATCACATTTCACATTTCACATCACATTTCACATTTCACATTTCACATTTCACATTTCACATCACACATTTCACATCACATTTCACATCACATTTCACATTTCACATCACATTTCACATCACATTTCACATCACATATCACATTTCACATTTCACATCACATTTCACATTTCACATCACATTTCACATCACATTCCACATTTCACATCACATTTCACATCACATTTCACATCACATTTCACATCACATTTCACATCACATTTCACATTTCACATTTCACATTTCACATCACATTTCACATCACATTTCACATTTCACATCACATTTCACATCACATTTCACATTTCACATCACATTTCATTTCACATCACATTTCACATTTCACATCACATTTCACATCACATTTCACTTTCCACATTTCACATCACATTTCACATCACATTTCACATTTCACATTTCACATTTCACATCACATTTCACATTTCACATCACATTTCACATCACATTTCACATTTCACATCACATTTCACATCACATTTCACATCACATTTCACATCACATTTCACATTTCACATCACATTTCACATCACATTTCACATTTCACATCACATTCACATCACATTTCACATTTCACATTTCACAACACATTTCACATTTTCATTTCACATCACATCACATTTCACATCACATTTCACATTTCACATTTCACACATCACATTTCACATCACATTTCACATTTCACATTTCACATTTCACATTTCACATCACATTTCACATTTCACATCACATTCACATTTCACATCACATTTCACATCACATTTCACATCACATTTCACATTTCACATCACATTTCACATCACATTTCACATTTCACATCACATTTCACATCACATTTCACATTTCACATCACATTTCACATCACATTTCACATCACATTTCACATCACATTTCACATCACATTTCACATCACATTTCACATTTCACATCACATTTCACATTTCACATCACATTTCACATCACATTTCACATCACATTTCACATTTCATTCACATCACATTTCACATCACATTTCACATCACATTTCACATTTCACATTTCACATTTCACATTTCACACATCACACATCACACATCACACATCACACATCACACATCACACATCACACATCACACATCACATCACATTTCACATCACATTTCACATCACATTTCACATTTCACATTTCACATCACATTTCACATTTCACATTTCACATTTCACATTTCACATTTCACATCACATTTCACATTTCACATTTCACATTTCACATTTCACATTTCACATTTCACATCACATTTCACATCACATATCACATCACATTTCACATCACATTTCACATTTCACATTTCACATCACATTTCACATTTCACATCACATTTCACATCACATTTCACATTTCACATCACATTTCACATCACATTTCACATCACATTTCACATCACATTTCACATTTCACATCACATTTCACATCACATTTCACATCACATTTCACATTTCACATCACATTTCACATTTCACATCACATTTCACATCACATTTCACATTTCACATCATGCTATGATATGGGCTCATGTTCATTTCACATCACATTTCACATTTCACATCACATTTCACATCACATTTCACATTTCATTTCACATCACATTTCACATTTCACATCACATTTCACATCACATTTCACATCACATTTCACATTTCACATCACATTTCATATCACATTTCACATCACATTTCACATTTCACATCACATTTCACATTTCACATCACATTTCACATTTCACATCACATTTCACATTTCACATCACATTTCACATCACATATCACATATCACATCACATTTCACATATCACATTCACATCACATTTCACATTTCACATTTCACATCACATTTCACATTTCACATCACATTTCACATCACATTTCACATTTCACATCACATTTCACATCACATTTCACATCACATTTCACATTTCACATCACATTTCACATTTCACATCACATTTCACATCACATTTCACATTTCACATTCATTTCACATCACATTTCACATTTCACATTTCATTTCACATCACATTTCACATTTCACATCAAATTTCACATCACATTTCACATCACATTTCACATTTCACATCACATTTCACATTTCACATCACATTTCACATTTCACATCACATTTCACATCACATTTCACATTTCATTTCACATCACATTTCACATTTCACATCACATTTCACATCACATTTCACATCACATTTCACATTTCACATCACATTTCACATCACATTTCACATCACATTTCACATTTCACATCACATTTCACATTTCACATCACATTTCACATTTCACATCACATTTCACATCACATTTCACATTTCATTTCACATCACATTTCACATTTCACATCACATTTCACATCACATTTCACATCACATTTCACATTTCACATCACATTTCACATCACATTTCACATCACATTTCACATCACATTTCACATTCACATCACATTCACATTTCACATCACATTTCACATTTCACATCACATTTCACATCACATTTCACATTTCATTTCACATCACATTTCACATTTCACATCACATTTCACATCACATTTCACATCACATTTCACATCACATTTCACATTTCACATCACATTTCACATTTCACATTTCACATTTCACATTTCACATCACATTTCATATCACATTTCACATCACATTTCACATTTCACATCACATTTCACATCACATTTCACATTCACATCACATTTCACATCACATTTCACATCACATTTCACATTTCACATCACATTTCACATCACATTTCACATTTCACATCACATTTCACATCACATTTCACATCACATTTCACATTTCACATCACATTTCACATCACATTTCACATCACATTTCACATCACATTTCACATCACATTCACATCACATTTCACATCACATTTCACATTTCACATCACATTTCACATTTCACATCACATTTCACATCACATTTCACATCACATTTCACATTTCATTTCACATCACTTTCACATTTCACATCACATTTCACATTTCACATTCACATTTCACATTTCACATTTCACACATCACACATCACACATCACACATCACACATCACACATCACACATCACACATCAACACATCACATCACATTTCACATCACATTTCACATCACATTTCACATTCACATTTCACATCACATTCACATTTCACATTTTCACATTTCACATTTCACATTTCACATTTCACATCACATTTCACATTTCACATTTCACATTTCACATTTCACATCACATTTCACATCACATATCACATCACATTTCACATCACATTTCACATTTCACATTTCACATTTCACATCACATTTCACATTTCACATCACATTTCACATCACATTTCACATTTCACATCACATTTCACATCACATTTCACATCACATTTCACATCACATTTCACATTTCACATCACATTTCACATCACATTTCACATCACATTTCACATTTCACATCACATTTCACATTTCACATCACATTTCACATCACATTTCACATTTCACATCACATTTCACATCACATTTCACATTTCATTTCACATCACATTTCACATTTCACATCACATTTCACATCACATTTCACATTTCATTTCACATCACATTTCACATTTCACATCACATTTCACATCACATTTCACATCACATTTCACATTTCACATCACATTTCATATCACATTCACATCACATTTCACATTTCACATCACATTTCACATTTCACATCACATTTCACATTTCACATCACATTTCACATTTCACATCACATTTCACATCACATATCACATATCACATCACATTTCACATATCACATTTCACATCACATTTCACATTTCACATTTCACATCACATTTCACATTTCACATCACATTTCACATCACATTTCACATTTCACATCACATTTCACATCACATTTCACATCACATTTCAACATTTCACATCACATTTCACATTTCACATCACATTTCACATCACATTTCACATTTCACATTTCATTTCACATCACATTTCACATTTCACATTTCATTTCACATCACATTTCACATTTCACATCAAATTTCACATCACATTTCACATCACATTTCACATTTCACATCACATTTCACATTTCACATCACATTTCACATTTCACATCACATTTCACATTTCACATCACATTTCATTTCACATCACATTTCACATTTCACATCACATTTCACATCACATTTCACATCACATTTCACATTTCACATCACATTTCACATCACATTTCACATCACATTTCATTTCACATTTCACATCACATTTCACATTTCACATCACATTTCACATCACATTTCATATTTCATTTCACATCACATTTCACATTTCACATCACATTTCACATCACATTTCACATCACATTTCACATTTCACATCACATTTCACATCACATTTCACATCACATTTCACATCACATTTCACATTTCACATCACATTTCACATTTCACATCACATTTCACATTTCACATCACATTTCACATTTCACATCACATTTCACATCACATTTCACATTTCATTTCACATCACATTTCACATTTCACATCACATTTCACATCACATTTCACATCACATTTCACATCACATTTCACATTTCACATCACATTTCACATCACATTTCACATCACATTTCACATTTCACATCACATTTCACATCACATTTCACATCACATTTCACATTTCACATCACATTTCACATTTCACATCACATTTCACATCACATTTCACATCACATTTCACATTTCACATCACATTTCACATCACATTTCACATTTCACATCACATTTCACATCACATTTCACATCACATTTCACATCACATTTCACATCACATTTCACATCACATTTCACATCACATTTCACATCACATTTCACATCACATTTCACATTTCACATCACATTTCACATCACATTTCACATTTCACATCACATTTCACATTTCACATCACATTTCACATCACATTTCACATCACATCACATTTCACATCACATTTCACATCACATCACATCTCACACCACATCACATTTCACATCACATTTCACATCACATCACATCTCACACCACATCACATTTCACATCACATTTCACATCACATCACATCACATCACATCACATTTACATTCACATTTCACATCACATTTCACATCACATTTCACATCACATTTCACATTTCACATTTCACATTTCACATCACATTTCACATCACATTTCACATCACATTTCACATTTCACATCACATTTCACATTTCACATCACATTTCACATTTCACATCACATTTCACATCACATTTCACATTTCACATTTCACATTTCACATCACATTTCACATTTCACATCACATTTCACATTTCACATCACATTTCACATTTCACATCACATTTCACATCACATTTCACATTTCACATCACATTTCACATTTCACATCACATTTCACATCACATTTCACATTTCACATTTCACATTTCACATCACATTTCACATTTCACATCACATTTCACATCTCACATCACATTTCACATTTCACATCACATTTCACATCACATTTCACATTTCACATCACATTTCACATTTCACATCACATTTCACATTTCACATTTCACATCACATTTCACATCACATTTCACATCACATCTCACACCACATCACATCACACACCACATTTCACATCACATTTCACATCACACACCACATCACATTTCACATCACATTTCACACCACATCACATTTCACATTTCACACCACATTTCACATTTCACACCACATCACATTTCACATTTCACACCACATTTCACATTTCACACCACATCACATTTCACATTTCACACCACATCACATTTCACATTTCACACCACATCACATTTCACATTTCACACCACATCACATTTCACATTTCACATTTCACACCACATTACATTTCACACCACATCACATTTGACATTTCACATTTCACAATTCACACCACATCACATTTCACATTTCACACCACATCACATTTCACATTTCACACCACATCACATTTCACATTTCACACCACATCACATTTCACATTTCACACCACATCACATTTCACATTTCACATCACATTTCACATTTCACACCACATCACATTTCACATTTCACACCACATCACATTTCACATTTCACACCACATCACATTTCACATTTCACACCACATCACATTTCACATTTCACATTTCACACCACATCACATTTCACACCACATCACATTTCACATTTCACACCACATCACATTTCACATTTCACATTTCACACCACATCACATTTCACATTTCACACCACATCACATTTCACATTTCACACCACATCACATTTCACATTTCACACCACATCACATTTCACATTTCACACCACATCACATTTCACATTTCACACCACATCACATTTCACATTTCACACCACACCACATCACATTTCACATTTCACACCACATCACATTTCACATTTCACACCACATCACATTTCACATTTCACACCACATCACATTTCACATTTCACACCACATCACATCACATCACATTTCACACCACATCACATTTCACATTTCACATTTCACATTTCACATTTCACACCACATCACATTTCACATTTCACATTTCACATTTCACATTTCACACCACATCACATTTCACATTTCACACCACATCACATTTCACATTTCACATTTCACACCACATCACATTTCACATTTCACACCACATCACATTTCACATTTCACATTTCACACCACATCACGGGCCTCATGTAGGTAGCATACCAGTTACCACTTCTAAAATACCGAACGATACCGAATCGGTATTTTAGAAGTGGTAACTCGTATGTAGGTAATGAGTCGGTATTTTTTACCGATTCGTTACAAGTCGGTAATTACCGAATCGGTATTTACCGATTCGGTAATGAGGCATACCTTCCCATTGATGGGAAGGTATGCCTCATTACCGAATCGGTAAATACCGATTTGGTAATGGGGGGAACACATGCAAGGGTGGCAGGGTGTCACATTGACACCCTGTTGCACCCCTGATTCGGCCATGTGTGCACATGTGGCACACATACATGCCCTAAGGGCATGTATGTATGCCACATTGCACACTGCTACGCGCTTCTAAATGCCCATACACATACATTAATTATTTACCACCAACTATAAGTTGGTGGTAAATACCGACTCGTAAACACACACACACACTCCCCCTACATATCATTTCTTGATTCGGAATTTACCGATTCGGTAACATTACCGAATCGGTAAAATTACCACATCGGTAACGTTACCGATTCGGTAATTTTACCGATTCGGTAGTTTTACCGACTCGGTAAATTCCGAATCAAGAAATTGACCCCCTACATACCAATAGCCAAAATACCGGTCGGTAACGGTATAATTACCGGAAAATCGGCCGTTACCGACCGGTATTTGGCTACCTACATGAGGCCCCACATCACATCACATCACATCACATTTCACACCACATCACATTTCACATTTCACATTTCACACCACATCACATTTCACATTTCACACCACATCACATTTCACATTTCACATTTCACACCACATCACATTTCACATTTCACACCACATCACACTTCACATTTCACACCACATCACATTTCACATTTCACACCACATCACATTTCACATTTCACACCACATCACATTTCACATTTCACACCACATCACATTTCACATTTCACACCACATCACATTTCACACCACATCACATTTCACATTTCACATTTCACACCACATCACATTTCACATTTCACATTTCACACCACATCACATTTCACATTTCACACCACATCACATTTCACATTTCACACCACATCACATTTCACATTTCACACCACATCACATTTCACATTTCACACCACATCACATTTCACATTTCACACCACATCACATTTCACATTTCACACCACATCACATTTCACATTTCACATTTCACACCACATCACATTTCACATTTCACACCACATCACATTTCACATTTCACATTTCACACCACATCACATTTCACATTTCACACCACATCACATTTCACATTTCACATTTCACACCACATCACATTTCACATTTCACATTTCACACCACATCACATTTCACATTTCACACCACATCACATTTCACATTTCACATTTCACACCACATCACATTTCACATTTCACACCACATCACATTTCACATTTCACATTTCACACCACATCCCATTTCACATTTCACACCACATCACACATTCACACCACATCACATTTCACATTTCACACCACATCACATTTCACATTTCACACCACATCACACATTTCACACCACATCACACATTTCACACCACATCACATTTCACATTTCACACCACATCACATTTCACATTTCACACCACATCACATTTCACATTCACACCACATCACACATTTCACACCACATCACACATTTCACACCACATCACATTTCACATTTCACACCACATCACATTTCACATTTCACATTTCACACCACATCACATTTCACATTTCACACCACATCACATTTCACATTTCACACCACATCACATTTCACATTTCACACCACATCACATTTCACATTTCACACCACATCACATTTCACATTTCACACCACATCACATTTCACATTTCACATTTCACACCACATCACACATTTCACACCACATCACATTTCACCATTTCACACCACATCACATTTCACATTTCACACCACATCACATTTCACATTTCACACCACATCACATTCACATTTCACATTTCACACCACATCACATTTCACATTTCACATTTCACACAACATCACATTTCACATTTCACATTTCACACCACATCACATTTCACATTTCACACCACATCATATTTCACATTTCACACCACATCACATTTCACATTTCACACCACATCACATTTCACATTTCACATTTCACACCACATCACATTTCACATTTCACACCACATCACATTTCACATTTCACACCACATCACACATTTCACACCACATCACATTTCACATTTCACACCACATCACATTTCACATTTCACACCACATCACACATTTCACACCACATCACACATTTCACACCACATCACATTTCACATTTCACACCACATCACATTTCACATTTCACACCACATCACACATTTCACACCACATCACACATTTCACACCACATCACATTTCACATTTCACACCATATCACATTTCACATTTCACATTTCACACCACATCACATTTCACATTTCACACCACATCACATTTCACATTTCACACCACATCACATTTCACATTTCACATTTCACACCACATCACATTTCACATTTCACACCACATCACATTTCACATTTCACACCACATCACATTTCACATTTCACACCACATCACATTTCACATTTCACATTTCACACCACATCACACATTTCACACCACATCACATTTCACATTTCACACCACATCACATTTCACATTTCACACCACATCACACATTTCACACCACATCACACATTTCACACTACATCACTTTCACATTTCACACCACATCACATTTCACATTTCACACCACATCACACATTTCACACCACATCACACATTTCACACCACATCACATTTCACATTTCACACCACATCACATTTCACATTTCACATTTCACACCACATCACATTTCACATTTCACACCACATCACATTTCACATTTCACACCACATCACATTTCACATTTCACATTTCACACCACATCACACATTTCACACCACATCACATTTTACATTTCACACATTTCACACCACATCACATTTCACATTTCACACCACATCACATTTCACATTCACACCACATCACATTTCACATTTCACATTTCACACCACATCACACATTTCAACCCACATCACATTTCACATTTCACACCACATCACATTTCACATTTCACACCACATCACACATTTCACACCACATCACATTTCACATTTCACACCACATCACATTTCACACCACATCACATTTCACATTTCACACCACATCACATTTCACATTTCACACCACATCACATTTCACATTTCACACCACATCACATTTCATATTTCACACCACATCACATTTCACATTTCACACCACATCACATTTCACATTTCACACCACATCACATTTCACATTTCACACCACATCACATTTCACATTTCACACCACATCACATTTCACATTTCACACCACATCACATTTCACATTTCACATTTCACACCACATCACATTTCACATTTCACACCACATCACATTTCACATTTCACACCACATCACATTTCACATTTCACACCACATCACATCACATCACATTTCACACCACATCACATTTCACATTTCACATTTCACATTTCACACCACATCACATTTCACATTTCACATTTCACATTTCACATTTCACACCACATCACATTTCACATTTCACACCACATCACATTTCACATTTCACATTTCACACCACATCACATTTCACATTTCACATTTCACACCACATCACATTCACATTTCACAATACATCACATTTCACATTTCACATTTCACACCCATCACATCACATCACATCACATCACATTTCACACCACATCACATTTCACATTTCACATTTCACACCACATCACATTTCACATTTCACACCACATCACATTCACATTTCACATTTCACACCACATCACATTTCACATTTCACACCACATCACACTTCACATTTCACACCACATCACATTTCACATTTCACACCACATCACATTTTCACATTTCACACCACATCACATTTCACATTTCACACCACATCACATTTCACATTTCACACCACATCACATTTCACACCACATCACATTTCACATTTCACATTTCACACCACATCACATTTCACATTCACATTTCACACCACATCACATTTCACATTTCACACCACATCACATTTCACATTTCACACCACATCACATTTCACATTTCACACCACATCACATTTCACATTTCACACCACATCACATTTCACATTTCACACCACATCACATTTCACATTTCACATTTCACACCACATCACATTTCACATTTCACACCACATCACATTTCACATTTCACACCACATCACATTTCACATTTCACATTTCACACCACATCACATTTCACATTTCACACCACATCACATTTCACATTTCACACCACATCACATTTCACACCACATCACATTTCACATTTCACATTTCACACCACATCACATTTCATATTTCACATTTCACACCACATCACATTTCACATTTCACACCACATCACATTTCACATTTCACATTTCACACCACATCACATTTCACATTTCACACCACATCACATTTCACATTTCACATTTCACACCACATCACATTTCACATTTCACACCACATCACACATTTCACACCACATCACATTTCACATTTCACACCACATCACATTTCACACCACATCACACATTTCACACCACATCACATTTCACATTTCACACCACATCACATTTCACATTTCACACCACATCACATTTCACATTTTACACCACATCACACATTTCACACCACATCACACATTTCACACCACATCACATTTCACATTTCACACCACATCACATTTCACATTTCACATTTCACACCACATCACATTTCACATTTCACACTACATCACATTTCACATTTCACACCACATCACATTTCACATTTCACATTTCACACCACATCACATTTCACATTTCACACCAAATCACATTTCACATTTCACACCACATCACATTTCACATTTCACACCACATCACATTTCACATTTCACATTTCACACCACATCACACATTTCACACCACATCACATTTCACATTTCACACCACATCACATTTCACATTTCACACCACATCACATTTTACATTTCACACCACATCACATTTCACATTTCACACCACATCACATTTCACATTTCACATTTCACACCACATCACATTTCACATTTCACATTTCACACCACATCACATTTCACATTTCACACCACATCACATTTCACATTTCACACCACATCACATTTCACATTTCACACCACATCACATTTCACATTTCACATTTCACACCACATCACATTTCACATTTCACACCACATCACATTTCACATTTCACATTTCACACCACATCACACATTCCACACCACATCACATTTCACATTTCACACCACATCACATTTCACATTTCACACCACATCACACATTTCACACCACATCACACATTTCACACCACATCACATTTCACATTTCACACCACATCACATTTCACATTTCACACCACATCACACATTTCACACCACATCACACATTTCACACCACATCACATTTCACATTTCACACCACATCACATTTCACATTTCACATTTCACACCACATCACATTTCACATTTCACACCACATCACATTTCACATTTCACCACATCACATTTCACATTTCACATTTCACACCACATCACATTTCACATTTCACACCACATCACATTTCACATTTCACACCACATCACATTTCACATTTCACACCACATCACATTTCACATTTCACATTTCACACCACATCACACATTTCACACCACATCACATTTCACATTTCACACCACATCACATTTCACATTTCACACCACATCACACATTTCACACCACATCACACATTTCACACCACATCACATTTCACATTTCACACCACATCACATTTCACACCACATCACACATTTCACACCACATCACACATTTCACACCACATCACATTTCACATTTCACACCACATCACATTTCACATTTCACATTTCACACCACATCACATTTCACATTTCACACCACATCACATTTCACATTTCACACCACATCACATTTCACATTTTACATTTCACACCACATCACATTTCCACATTTCCACACCACATCACATTTCACATTTCACACCACATCACATTTCACATTTCACACCACATCACATTTCACATTTCACATTTCACACCACATCACACATTTCACACCACATCACATTTCACATTTCACACCACATCACATTTCACATTTCACACCACATCACACATTTCACACCACATCACATTTCACATTTCACACCACATCACATTTCACACCACATCACATTTCACATTTCACACCACATCACATTTCACATTTCACACCACATCACATTTCACATTTCACATTTCACACCACATCACACATTTCACACCACATCACATTTCACATTTCAGACCACATCACATTTCACATTTCACACCACATCACACATTTTCACACCACATCACATTTCACATTTCACACCAAATCACATTTCACATTTCACACCACATCACATTTCACATTTCACACCACATCACATTTCACATTTCACACCACATCACATTTCACATTTCACATTTCACACCACATCACACATTTCACACCACATCACATTTCACATTTCACACCACATCACATTTCACATTTCACACCACATCACACATTTCACACCACATCATTCATTTTCACATTTCACACCACATCACATTTCACATTTCACACCACATCACATTTCACATTTCACACCACATCACACATTTCACACCACATCACACATTTCACACCACATCACATTTCACATTTCACATTTCACACCACATCACATTTCACATTTCACACCACATCACATTTCACATTTCACACCACATCACATTTCACATTTCACACCACATCACACATTTCACACCACATCACATTCACATTTCACACCACATCACATTTCACATTTCACACCACATCACATTTCACATTTCAGACCACATCACACATTTCACACCACATCACACATTTCACACCACATCACATTTCACATTTCACACCACATCACACATTTCACACCACATCACACATTTCACACCACATCACATTTCACATCACACATTTCACACCACATTTCACATTTCACACCACATCACATTTCACACCACATCACACATTTCACACCACATCACATTTCATATCACACATTTCACACCACATTTCACATTTCACACCACATCACATTTCACACCACATTTCACATTTCACACCACATCATTTCACACCACATTTCACACCACATCACATTTCACATTTTCACACCACATCACACATTTCACACCACATCACATTTCACATTTCACACCACATCACATTTCACATTTCACACCACATCACACATTTCACACCACATCACACATTTCACACCACATCACACATTTCACACCACATCACACATTTCACACCACATCACACATTTCACACCACATCACACATTTCACACCACATCACACATTTCACACCACATCACACATTTCACACCACATCACACATTTCACACCACATCACATTTCACATTTCACACCACATCACATTTCATATTTCACACCACATCACACATTTCACACCACATCACACATTTCACACCACATCACATTTCACATCACACATTTCACACCACATCACATTTCACATTTCACACCACATCACATTTCACATTTCACACCACATCACACATTTCACACCACATCACACATTTCACACCACATCACATTTCACATCACACATTTCACACCACATCACATTTCACACCACATCACATTTCACATTTCACATTTCACACCACATCACATTTCACACCACATCACACATTTCACACCACATCACATTTCACATTTCACACCACATCACACATTTCACACCACATCACATTTCACATTTCACACCACATCACATTTCACATTTCACACCACATCACACATTTCACACCACATCACACATTTCACACCACATCACACATTTCACCACCACATCACACATTTCACACCACATCACACATTTCACACCACATCACACATTTCACACCACACATTTCACACCACATCACACATTTCACACCACATCACATTTCACATTTCACATTTCACACCACATCACATTTCACACCACATCACACATTTCACACCACATCACATTTCACATTTCACACCACATCACATTTCACATTTCACACCACATCACATTTCACACACATTCACATCACATTTCACATTTCACTTTCACACCACATTCTTCATATCACATCACATTTCACACCACATCACATTTCACACCAAATCACATTTCACATTTCACACCACATCACATTTCACACCACATCACATTTCACATTTCACATTTTC
Organism: Triturus cristatus; assembly: GCF_964204655.1. Classification (NCBI taxonomy): domain Eukaryota; kingdom Metazoa; phylum Chordata; class Amphibia; order Caudata; family Salamandridae; genus Triturus; species Triturus cristatus. The sequence continues at coordinate 565 of NW_028187856.1, read as the reverse complement.
ACACCACATTTCACATTTCACATCACATTTCACATTTCACACCACATTTCACATTTCACATCACATTTCACATTTCACACCACATTTCACATTTCACATCACATTTCACATTTCACACCACATTTCACATTTCACATCACATTTCACATTTCACACCACATTTTCACATTTCACATTTAACATTTCACACCACATTTCACATTTCACACCACATTTCACATTTCACATTTCACACCACATTTCACATTTCACATTTCACATTTCACACCACATTTCACATTTAACACCACATTTCACATTTCACATTTCACATTTCACACCACATTTCACATTTCACACCACATTTCACATTTCACATTTCACATTTCACACCACATTTCACATTTCACACCACATCACATTTCACACCACATTTCACATTTCACACCACATCACATTTCACACCACATCACATTTCACATTTCACACCACATCACATTTCACATTTCACACCACATCACATTTCACATTTCACACCACATCACACATTTCACACCACATCACATTTCACATTTCACACCACATC